>NC_049212.1:38139597-38328414 GCF_013347855.1 Anguilla anguilla
TCTTATTCACCCAGTGGTACCCAGAGCTGGCTCAAACTCCCTGGGCCGCCCCCCCCCTGCCCCCCCCCCCCCCCCACCAACGACCCAAACGGCTGTCGCGGACGCCTGAACACCAGCAACGCGAAACCGGCAAACAAACAAGAAACGCCTTCAGTTAATTACGGCTCCACTTAAAAAGGAGGAGAGAGAGGAGGGAGGTAGAGAGGGGTAGTGCAAGAAAGAGAGAAAAGAAGAGAGAGAGAGAGAGATGGGGTAGAGAGAAAGAGAGGAAAGAGAAGGTTAGAGAGAAAGGCAGAGAAAAGGGGTAGAGAGTGTGAGAGAGAGAGAGAGAGAGAGAGAGAGAGAGAGAGAGTGAGAGAGAGAAATGACCTGAGCTTTTATTCTCCTGGCAAGCTTTTGATGCAAATCTTCCTTGAAAGGAGGAGGTGGAGGAGAAGAAAAAAAAAGAGGAAAAGATGACAAGGAGACAGGAAAGTGCAGCGGTGGCGGTGCAGTGACACTGTGCTGTTTTAATCAGGGTTAGAGCCGTTTGGCGGGGGGGGGGGGGGGGTGAGGGAGGGGGGCGGGCGAGCTGTGCCAGGGCTGGAGGTCACGCCCACACATTCGCTAATGGACTGCAGGGGTGGCGGTCGCTCTCTGACAAACAGACATCTGTCGGACTGGGGGGGGGGGGGCGGCGGGGCAGCGGCTTACAGCAAAGTGCTTCTGCGGCCACAGCTTGCCGTCTTGGCTCCCTCCCCACAGTACCTCCACCCCAACCCGCCCCACCTCCCCACCCCACCCCCCACACAGCCCTGCAGTAAAACACCACACTCATCTGCTGATGGGTTTCCTTCAAAAACACGGTTCCTGTCCAACTGGGGCTCTCTCAGTTTGCCGCCTCTAAAGGGAGATTAAGCCCAAGTCGAGAGTTCAGACAGACAGACACTCCGACTGCAAACCACGGTCTCGCGTCCCGTCGTTGTCCTCCTTCAAGGCCCCCACCTTACCACCCCCACGTTTCATCCCGCCATCGTTTTCTTGTCTTGTTTTCTTAATGGCTGCTGGCAAAAGATAAATTAGCCGGACCCTAATCTGCCGGACATGACTCCAACACAACTTCTACAAATGCTGACATTCTCTCGCTCTCGTAGGTCTGGCCACAGGTTAGGTCGTAACCCTGTAGTCTAGTAATAAAATAAATCAGACATTCACCGAATTGGAAAGAGAGTAAATATCCGTATATTTATTTTGTATCCATCACGGAAGACGACGCACATGAGACTTACCACGGCAACCCAAAAATCTCGACTCCTTTTAAAGCTTACTACTGGAGGCCCATTTCACTCCTTAACTTTCATCACACCAGTTACGTTGCGCGGCACACGCACTTACCATCTGCTATTTTTATCCTAAGCCTGCAATTTGGAGGGCCCCATTACTACTTTACTTATTTATATTTCAAATTGCGACGCCTTCCATTTTTTTTTTCTTCCTGAGAGCTGAAACCCTAAAATTGGGCTGTTTAATTACAGACCTCACAGCCTCCGACGTTCCTCCCAAACCTTCTCCATCAACATCCCTGTGTGGAGCGGCAGCACTAAACATGACACGTCTGGGGCAAAGAACTAAACGCGTTCCACCACTGCCGCCAACTACTCCCCCAACCCCTACACCCCCCCATTCCCACCAACTAACCCCCTAACCCCACCAACTACCACCCACCCCCCACCGCCCCCCATTCCCACCAACTTCCGCCCCGTCCCCCCTCCCAGTCCCACCAACTTCCGCCCAGTCCCCTCACCCATTCCCACCAACTACCCCCGTCTCCTCTCCCACCGCCCACCATTCCCACCAACTACCCCCCACAGCCTCCTCAGGCAGATAAGAGAGGGCTTGTTCCAGTGCGCAGTGGCGTACGCACGCACGCAGCAGCCACGCACGTTCTGGTGTTCTACAGCAGCTTACCCTTATCTTACCTGCAGGCCCGGCGCGGTCTGAGGAGCCTGCAAATCTCTGAAGAGGCACAGACTTCAGAGGGAGGTGGAGGTGGAGATTGCTCTCTAAGGTTATTAAAATGCCCTCCTCCTTTCTTTTGAGGACTCAGCGCTGTCGCGTGTACAATGCGCAGACACTACAGGGGCTCGATACGAGTGTGGCGCAGTCGCCAACTGCCAATCATCAACGGAGGACTTCATGGCGCAGTTTTCCCTTCATCTACCAGCTGTGCAATCAGCACACAAATGACCTGTGCATTATTCCTTACTCACAAGTCAAAAACCAGAGCATGAAACACAGCTCTCTAAGAACCATTTGTGAAATAGAGGAGGTTGCCTCTGTAAGACACACACACACACACTTTTTTAAATCATACATTTAAAAGGTCAAGTGTCCCCAATTGCCCCCCACACCTTCTGACCATAGACCTTACATGGGGCACAGTCACAGGGTAATACTGGCAGTGGAAAACATCTGGCTCAAGAGAATTAGCCTTTTCACTGATCAGAAGAACCAGGGCAGGGCTGCCGAGTCATTTAAATAATAAACGACAGCCCAACGCAATCCCACAATGCACTTTGCGCTGTCGTTATCTGGATGACACGCACGCTGACGCATCTCTTTCGCGTTAGGCTCTTGACAGAGTGCGACACTGACTGGGTACCGTGACTAAGCGAACACAGTGCCAAGAACGAGCACGATGACAGAGGAGTTGAAGGACACACATTCGAGCACTTCGTAGTCCCCAGCTGGCCTTATCAATTCAGCAGATAGAGGAATAGTGTTGACATGCAGGAGCAGTGTTGGCTGTGATGATTGACACATATTTCAACAGAGAGTCGAGCAGATAAGGACAGGCACGAGGAAGCGGATACGAACGAGGTCACGTTTTCACGAAAAAATACATTATCTCCGTCTGCGTGTGTTCTGTGAATGGCTAAAATTTTCTATTTTAAAAAAACACACACAAAATTACCACAAAAGCAAAACACGATAAGAAGCTAGGGGAACGTTTTGCTCTGTGGGAAAGCATCAACATCAATTGTTCAAATGGCCAAGGGTTGCCAATAAATAAAGCGATAATTTATTGCAAAGTTCAAATAAGATTTGCTGCAAATTTTAAGCAAAAATGACTAAATCTGACATTAGAAGCCTAGATTTAATGAGATTAAGATGATAAACCACACAGGAATGTTATTTAGTCTGCCCAGAGTAACATCCTGGAAAATGTTAGGCTAAATTCCACATTCTTTGACGTGTACAGTATGAAGTATGCTATTGAGCATTCTGTGCCACGCTCCGTAAGCTTTGAATTCATTCATCTTCGAGCGGTCAATTATGCAATCCATCTTCACTGCTCGCCACGCTTTTCAATACCGAACAGAGAAATACAAAATACCATCTTAGAAAAATCAACTTTATTCCAAGGACAGCCCTCTGATCACGTGCTTCAATCTGGCCTTTGTACATGGTGATAAACTAATATTTCAGCGAGCAAATAAAAAGCTAGTCTAAAGCTAACCGAGCAAGAGATGATGTACACCAGGCCTTTCAACAGAGGCTGATGTACTGCACTTGTACAGGCCGCATTGCCGATTTGAGTCAAAACAGGAAGAGGAGGGTTGGTTTCTACACCTAGAGGACATGATTCAGAACATTTACTTGCGCACGCAAACACATAGCCAAATGTTTTTTTTTTTTTTAAATGCTGACTTCGATCTGTTGACCACAATTCTCCACGGAAAAACAAAATCACACGCAGCAAGTTTCGCGAAGACATGCCTGGGTCACAGGAGCGGTCGATTCCAGCCAGAGAGTCATTAGCATAAGCGAGACTTCACCGATCGGCTGGCAGGCGTAGCGAACGCGGTCCCAGGATTTCCCCCTCTGTCTGGATGCATTTCAGTTCAGAAAATTAGTGCATCTCCTTGTCCCCCCCCCACACCCCTAGGGTCCTCGCTTGGTTTGAGTGGGAGCTGGTTTGGGGCCTCCCCCCCACCCCCCTAGGGTCCTCGCTCTGCGCGAGTGGGTGGTGGTTCGGGGCCTCTCCAGAGCCCGCGCGGGACGGCGGACCCACAGGACGCTCTGGCACGGGGCCCGGGGGCGGGTCGATACCTCCAGACTGCGTGGCTGCTGCTCTCCTCTCTCTCTCACTCAAGTACGTCTCCGCTTCCCCTGCCTAACCACACCCAGCCCTGAGAGCCTCCTCCACTCCCTCTCTCACATACAATCCCTCTCTCCCTCTCTCTCTCACACACACTCCCTCTCTCCCTCCCTCTCTCACATACAATCCCTCTCTCCCTATCTCTCTCACACACACTCCCTCTCTCCCTCCCTCTCTCACATACAATCCCTCTCTCCCTATCTCTCTCTCACACACACTCCCTCTCTCACATATGCTCCCACTCTCCCTCTCTCTCTCTCACATACGCTCCCTCTCTCTCTCACATCCACTCTCTCTCTCCCTCTAACTCTCACACACTCCCTCTCTTTCACATACGCTCCCCCTCTCTCATACACTCCCTCTCTCTCTCTCTCACATACACACTCCCTCTCCCTCTCACACTCACTCTCTCTCACATACACTCCCCCCTCTTTCTCACACACACTCCCTCTCCCACTCTCTCTCTCTCTCTCACACACACACACACTCCCTCTCCCTCTCACACTCTCTCTCTCTCTCTCTCTCTCTCACACACGCTGCCTCCCTCCGCTTGCCTTCCTTTTCAACCAGTCTCTCCTTCCCCCCCCACACACCTCCTTTCTCTCATTTCTTCCTACACCATTCTCACACTGCCTTCTCTGCACCCCCCCAGTCCCCCCCCCCCCCCACATTCCCTCTCTCCGTTCTCTCCGTCAGCCCGCCCCTTGTTTCCCCCTGAGTGAGAAACAGCCCTGATTGGATGGACAAGGGAACTGGACCAGCAGAGTAACTAATGCAGGGTTAACCGGATCCATTCACTGCTAAACTTTTCCGTTTTCCGACACTCTTGTCAGTGCTGAACAGCCTATTTCCAGCCGGCATGGATTTATATCCAAGCACCTCCAGGTAATTCTCACAATAAAATATAGGCCTAATTCCAGGTTGACTCACCATTTCAGTACCTCACCCAATAAAGGCTTATGCCAAAAAAATAAAACTGTTATACTTTTGTGATTACGTACAATATTGCACACACCTGCCATTAAGTCGTTTCGCTGGGAATCCCACAATCCCCGGTTTCTCCAGTGAGCATCACGGAAGGCACGTGGAGATGCTGAGTCATGGAGTTTACCTTTGGCAGGAGCATCGAAGCAGCTACCCAATTAACCGTATGGCTACCGGACAGTTTTTTTAAATGACAAGGCGCAGTGTGGAAGGAGGGAGGGAGGGCGGGAGGGAACAGCAACACTAACCTGACGGTGTAAGCTTATACACACGGGCAGAAAGTCAAATCAAACTAAAAATGGGACGTGTTTGTGAAAGCGATAAAGTTATATTGGGTGGGGGGGTATCGTGTGTACTGGCATTTTAACAGCTTCACACTAACAAGCTGTGCAGCGAATCTAAACTTGTCTAAACGCAAACTTGCGCCACCTCTGGAAAATAATGATTTTCAAGAGTAATTACTGATATCTCAGTGCGCGCGGTGCTGACTGCAGGCTCATGCAGACGCCAGTTAATACCTGAACACACGGCACGGTGGAGGGGCAACCCGACCTGAGGCCAGACGGAGGAATCTCTACCTCGCCTCCATACTTTTGAGCGAGGTGCTTTACCTCAACAGCTCGAAGATAACTTGAGAAATAATTTACACAAGAGTGCAGAAGAGACCCTTTTCTGATGTTAACCACCATGATCCCAATTTTTCACTTTCACACCCCCCCCCCTCCCTCCACAGAGTAATATGCAGCAAAGGCTCAGCACCAGACTGAAGTGTGGGGGGTGGGGGGGGGGGGTGGGTGGGTGGGCGTATGAGGAAGAGCGGACTCAAACTGTCAGTATTAATAAAGCATCACACACTTGGATCACCTGACAGGGAGGGGGCAGTAATCCCCTACGCCAAAGTTATCAAGGGACAACTTTCGTTCTCAAGGTGTCTGTTTTTTTTTTTTCTTCAAATGAATGTCTTTCTAACATGACACCATTAACCGTCCCTTGAAACAGAAAAACATATTCACTGCATAACCGTTAACCGAAGCTCTAAAGCACTAAAAATTCCTCTGTCAAAAAATGTGACCGAATGTCTCGAAAAGGAACGTGAAATGCATTCCTTCCCTCCCTCAGAGACCGAGTCAGCCCTCACAGGAAGCACAAATAAAAGCACAACAACTGTCACAACAACAAAAATTATCTCTGATTTACAGCAGAATGAATCAGCGCCTCGCTAACAAGCGATAACATCAGGGAAACAATCGCCGCAAATCTGCAGGGAAAATATTTTCAGACTCACGCCGAGCTTCCCGATACCCTCCCTCGTTTACTTTTTCCCAGACAACATTTTCACAGAAACGTGAGCTGGGTCCAACTCTGTCCCCGGTGTGAGCGGGAGAACCGTGCTACGCGCTAAGGAGCAGCGGCTACACGCTATAAAGCAAAACACTGCGTTTCAGGTCACTCTTCACCGTGCTGTACGCAACCTGCCAATCACAGCGGGCCACTGTCTACCTGCGTAACAAACATTCAGAATCAGGCATTCAAAATTAATTCGTATTTCCACGTTCATACAAGCCTCACAACTCCTACACTCGTATTTCGGTTTCAAACACAAATGTAAGAAAAGATCCCAGATCTCAAGTTTCTGAGCAACTATGGCCCCTACAGAACAGCCATCAAAAATGTTATCACTTTTTCTGGGTTAGAACAACTAGCGCTGAATGTATTTTTTTATTTTTTGTATCAATTGATAAACTTCATGCACGGAATGTCACCGGACTTCACTGGTCACAATTTCACTACAACAGGAAGCAATAAGCCTACGCAAAGCTGACCCATGGCAGTGTCTTCAGAAGCTGTCAATCTGCTCAGTCTCTGAAACCACCCCCCAGCCATTGTGAATCTGGTTACATGGTAATGTTCTGGTAATGTTCAGGTACTGTACGCTCACAGAGGGCTACTGTGCACACGGTATTCAGTAATGGGCGGGGGAAACACCCACGACAGCCACAGATCTCCACTGATGAGGCTTCCCACAGAGGGTTCTGATACCCAGTGTCAGAGCCGCCCTCTGTTTCCCTAAAGTCCTGAAAGACTGCTGAAACAATGAGGAGGCATCAGTATAGAGGGCGTACGTTTTGAAACAGGCATTTCGGTCCGAAAAGATTCAAAGTTTAAAACAACAGGCAATGAAAAGCTCAGCATTTCAACGCAGTTCAGGTAGCATTGTGTGTGTGTGTGGTGGGGGGAGTGGGGGTGGGGAAGGGGGGTGTTTTTGGAGACAAGGCCCCTTTTGTCTCCCCTTTTGGACAGGGTGGAATTTAGGCACCTTGCCGAAAGCTCTCTCATTAATCCTCTTAGTTTTTTTTTCCTTCTTTTTTATGCAAGCAGGCTGACCACTTAATCCAAACCCTGAGCAGCTAAGGTGATGGGAGACAGCATACTGTTACTTTACAGCGGTGAGTGTGTGTGTGAGAGTGTGTGTGTGTGTGTGTGTGTGTGAGTGAGTGAGTGTGTGTCAGACTCTGTGTCTGTGTGTGTGTGTTTGTGCGTGTGTGTGTGAGTGAGTGAGTGAGTGAGTGAGAGTGTGTATGAGTGTGTCAGACTCTGTCTGTGTGTGTGTCTGTGCGTGTGTGTGAGTGAGTGAGTGAGAGTGTGTCTGTGTGTGTGTGTGTCTGTGTGTGAGTGAGTGAGTGAGTGAGAGTGTGTCTGTGTGTGTGTGTGTGTGTGTCTGTGCGTGTGAGTGAGTGAGTGTGTGTGTGTGTGTGTGTCTGTGCGTGTGTCAGACTCTGTGTCTGTGCGTGTGTCAGACTGTGTCTGTGTGTGTGAGAGTGTGTGTGCGTGTGAGTGAGAGTGTGTGTGTGTGTCAGACTCTGTGTCTGTGTGTGTGTGAGTGAGTGAGTGAGAGTGTGTGTGTGTGTGTGTGTGTGTGTGTGAGTGAGTGAGTGAGTGAGTGAGTGAGTGAGTGAGTGAGTGAGTGAGTGAGTGAGTGAGTGTGAGTGTGTGTGTCAGACTGTGTCTGTGCGTGTGTGTCTGTGTGTGAGAGTGAGTGAGTGAGTGAGTGAGAGTGTGTCTGTGTGTGTGTCTGTGCGTGTGAGTGAGAGTGAGAGTGTGAGTGTGTGTGTCTGTGCGTGTGAGTGACTGAGTGACTGAGTGAGAGTGTGTGTGTGTGTGTGTCTGTGAGACCTCTGCACTACTGCCACTGTAAATTAAGTTTGTCATGGAAAACAAATAAGAACACGGCTCGTTAGAGCACGCATGGCTACCAGGTTAACATGACGCTACCGTCTTAATGAGGCAACGATCAGGACGATTTATAGCAGCTGGCACAGCTGGATTTGCATTTTATATTTTCAGAAAAACTCACACTAATTTTATAGATATTTCTCATACTGGTATTACTGTTATCAGGTAGCACACCAATAAAGCAATTTTGCTGTGTATTGTAAATTAGACTGAAACTCTGACACGTGTAACAGTTCATCCGATAAGAAAGGTGCGTGTGGGATTGCTCTGATGGGATTGGCTCAGGAGTGAGTCACAGCATAATCCAATCAGAAATCACAGCTGAGAGTGCAGAGTCACATTCACCCCACTTGTGTTTCTGACTCCCCTCTTCTCAGGGCTTCCCTGTTGTCACTGTCAGTCATCACAGGTGGTTAATGACAAAGCCAGGACTACCGGACAGAGGGGGGGGGGAGGGAGGGGCCATGCCCCCACCCCCCCAAAAGTCACAAGGTCATGTGTGGAGGGTGTGAGGTTACACCAGGCTGAAGCAGGCAAAGCAGAAATGCATAGCGTATCGCACAATGCAGGGAAAGGCGGGGGGGGGGGGGGGGCGGGGTACTGCCTCACCAAAACAACAACACCACTATATGTTCTGATGCATCACCCCTGGGGACACATCTCCAAAAGTCCCCCCCCCCCCCCCCCCCCAGTATGCAGGAGAGCACTCATTCATCACATTACCTGCCTATGCATTATGACAGCACCAGTGCTCGCTGGATAAGCCCGCTCCGCATCAGATCATTACTGGAAGCGCAACTGCACACAATATTCTCGACAAACCACTCATCCATCCCATTAGCGCCTGCGACAGGAAACTACGCCGAGATAACACAGCCCCGTTCTTAAACTGCAACAAAAATTCAGATAGCCCGGCCCGTGGAGCTGGACAGCAGACCCACTTTAACACGCTTTTTTTTTTTTAAATGTCCATTTAAATAAGGTTAGGAACGGCGACGCAGAGCAGTTTTGTTTTCGCTCACCGACTTCCCACACAATGCAGATCCCCGGCGTGTGAACGCAGCGAGACAAAGGAGATGTTCACCCGGACAGAGAGAATCAATAGAACGCAAGGTCAACACGGTCTGGAGCGGCTAAAGCACTCTTGGCTCCCGTTAGCGCTAGAGGAGGGAGGGAACAGAAAGGAGGATGGGGCCAAACAGACGGGTATGCGTGAGCCCAACAACCACACGCACATCCATTATGCCATTATTATTATCACGAGCGGTATCCGTATCATTACTTATTTATTCGGCTAATTGTACTATCCGGAAAACGCATTACAAGGCCATAGCGGAAAAGATGCATTAAAACAGACTGGAGGAGGAGCACAAAATGATAAACAAGAGCATGGGTACAGAAGTATAAATATCATAAATAATAATCATCGCTCCGAAAAACACATTCCAGAAAAGAGCTGGACAGAGAACACACGCCCATGCCACTACTGGCAAACTTCACCAACAGCCTTCCTCTCCTGGGAAGCCACCATTTCACCAAAACATTTACAACTCAGTCACAGCTGTGCACACGTTGTTCTTCCCGAAGCTCAAGGAAGACAGATGTTGAAAAGTAGCTCCATGTCAAATGTTTAATGACCGGGCTACAGTTTGCGTAGGCTATATCGAGACTAGCTACTACAAAGCTGCTACAGCAGCAGCTAGGCAATAACAATTAGCGAGCAAGTGAGAGAAACATGAACAGAAAGAAAACAGCAACTGCCCAGGCTCACAAGTGTACTGCAACTTAACGTAACGTTTCCACATCACCCATGATATTCAGGTCTCACAAATGCTATGGAAAATGCAAAAACGATAGCTCTCACATTAACATTACTGTCACGTTTATACAGTGTTTGGTAGAGCAGCCAATTGATAGCTCTAGTCAGCCTATGTGAACCGGTACACTCAAATATTTTAACACCAGGCCAATATTTGTCAAAGTTCATAGAAAAATGCAGAAGCAATTGATTTATTTGCCAATTCCAACTTTCAAAATTTAATCAGTTGGTTTGTGGGCAAATTTTAGCCAGTTAGGCGAGCCACGCACAAGCCGTTAACCAGTTCACAGACCAACTGCCAAAGCAACATGAAAGCACCCAAAGCAGAGCAACAGGCTGCATGATGGGAATGCTAGGTGCACATTACAGGAGTTACACATCCACGACGGAGCATCAGTCACAGAGCACTTTTCACAGTAAGTTAACGTGACAGAATTTCCATCAAGAAAATGGCAAGAGAGCAGCAGAGTTGTAGTTTTAATGCATTTGGCTACTTAGTCAGTCAGCTCTTAAAGAGCAAGTCTCATTCAATAGTAAAAAAAAAAAAATAGGAGGGAAATCTGAACTCACTAGCAACAAAGTAAGGAAACCAAACTATCCATGTGACAAATAAGCAAATTGGAAATTTGAGCCAGTTGTATTGTTTGGCAAAAAAAATTTCCATTTCTAATTTTCCATTTATTTCAGTTGTAGCCAGGAGCGGGAAATAAACACGCAAACCACACCAAGTACATGCAGTAATACGGAAAGAATATACCGTGGAAATGATCCCATTTCAAGATAACTTCCTGCAACCAAACAAGAGGACACGGAAGAAAAACCTTTTTTGAAAACGCTCATTTTACACTGGCAACAAAAAGCATTTTTAATCAGGAACAGGGATCATTCCAGGCTAAACTGGACAGAGGAATGGGCACACATGAGTTGGCCTGGTTTTTTTTTTTAACAGATTAATTAATTATTAATTACCAAATCATTTTCACTTGCTGTAGGCTATTTATTGTTTTCCCTGTCTTAATTGCTTCAGTTTTATACGTTTGCTTCTTTATCTCCACGAGAATGCTGGAGTTGTTTTTAAGCATTCAATTGTAATCAAGTCCCACGTTCAAGCCAGAAACAAGGGCATTCAAGGGCATGCTTCCTGCGACCTTCAATCCATCACCAGACCAGAGCAGCTCTCGGTCTGCAACCTCTGATGATCTGGCATTTTCTCGCCCTGGATACCGAATACATTCTGTTCCTGAACGGGACCACTGCGGTGGGACCGGGGAACTACAGCCGTCAGAACTCCGGGATCTCACGTTGTGTTCGTACGGCCCCTAGTCTAGAACACACCTGTTCTGACTTCGTCTTGGTCTAAAAGACATTTGAAATTTTCTTTGTTTTCTTTTGTGTTAGAATGACGTATATTAATCACCGTTACCCCTGGCCTGTAGCGCAATGATACTCTCGCAGATCATAGGCACTAAAAGTGCGTTCATGTGATTTAAGTCAGTTCTGCACTTACGGACCACGAGTACGCCTGTAGGCGCGTGGTTCATAATGTTACCAGTGCACGAATGCTAATCATACAGGAGTTGTATGGCTATGCACCGGTTTAACAGAGTATTCATTCACTTCGTACATATCAGTCAGTTCAATGAATGAATTGGCTTGATGATCTGTACTGTAGCTAACTGCTTGTTTTCCCATTGCACTTACTTGCGGAAGTGTAAAGTGCATGCGCTAATATGATTTGATATGATATGAATATTATGTAGTTATAGTAACTCTGCCAACGCCAAATAAATAAAACACCAATGCTCCACGCATTATTGCCAGCTATTGGTGTTCTATTTATTTAATTATATGTTATCCTGCACAACATCCGAGTGCTTTTGGTGGACAATAGTTTACATACCCAACCAAGAACAGAATGGAAATGTTTTGCTACGGCTTGGTAGTCTTTGAACTGCAGCATCTAGCTTTAGCTAGTTGTGTTGCCTTTATTCTTTCATTCACATCTTTCCAACTTCTGCAAGAATGATGTTTCCATGACATGCCATCGCACGCGACCACGCGTACCGGTCATCTGGGCTGGTTAAGCACGTTGTGCCTTATAATGCAGATATTGCATTGCTTGCTAGTTCACTAATTTAGCTTACGTTTCAATACGTTGAAGTTCAATAACTCCACTACCTGAACTAACAATGCAACCTGCACAATTGTGCGATCCTGATTAGTCTAAAGTTACTTAGTTTTACTACCCGTTAATTCTCACTATCTAGTTAGCTACGGGTACCTGTCGATTGAAAGGAAAATAGAATACATGAGCAATTAGCCTATCTTGTCGGTTGTAGATGTCCCTTCGGCTGTTTACGTTTTATTTTCAGCGTGCAAACGTTAAGTTTGTTAAGTTTAGTATTTAGTATTCCTCGCTATACCGCGTCCAACTATAGCTAACCGTTAGCTGCGCAGTTCAAACGTAGCTACCATATGTCAGTAATAGCCATCCACCGTAATCAAAGCACAAGGCTGGCTCGGTTAGCCATGATTCAGGAAGGCTGGCAATCATTTGAATCACCTCAGCCATGCACAACCAGAGCAGAGTCCACATTCCGATCTGTAGCGTTGCAGCAGCAAGCGTTAACTAACTTTAAAAACGCTAATAAATGTTTAGCTGGCGTGTGAACCTTGTGCAAACGACACAAACAAAATCCTATTTCATTGGATGAACTATCGTATTTTTTAAACACGAAGCCTCCACCAAGTGTGGGCAGAACTTATTGCAGGCTACTGTGATGACATTTCCCAGCGAATCTAGCTACCCAACTAGCCCAGCATCACGTCCCGCACACCCCACGCCATCGAACTTATTTTCTTTCTGGTCATGCTGATCTTGCCAAAGTTTTGTCGATAACACATTTACCGAGTAAGCAACTTACCAGATACGCTGAAAAACAAAAGCAGAAACGTGGCTTTCATTCTCGTGGGAAACGAAGTACTCCCGTGGCAATGGAATGACATTCTCACCGCCATAATTCCCCTTCTCCAAACTCGCACGCTCTCCCTCTTTCTCCTTCTAAACTCCGGCGCTTCAGCAATTGCTCTCCATAGGGACCGAGCTGCGCCTGGAAGGTACCACCTCCTTTACTGAAATGGGGGGCACGGCTTACTTAAAACTCCGGTCACTTGAAACACGCATGCATTTTTCTGCATCCATCATAGATTAAATAAACATAAAGCTAGTCTTGGACACGCAGACACCAGTTAACATATTTCGTTTATCGGAAAACGAGGCGCCGGTTAACTCCACCGTCGGCTGCCCCCGATGTAGGAAGATTTTATCGCAAGCGCTGATCTCGAATCAGCGTCCATCGTTCGCACAAAATTGTTGGGAACGGTACCATGCGTTGTGAAATGAGATCCTGGATCAGACGTGGTAACAGAGAGTGGGGCCTACCACGTGCGATGCTCCTCAAAAATTCAATTTTGAGTGATGAATGCATCTTTACGAGGGGCGTCACTACATCAGCAAAGCATATTAGTTATTTATGAACCGCGAGTAACTATTGCAATCAAAGCAATATTTCCGCCAAGCAGCCTTGATAATAAAGCAAGTAGGAATGCAATCAGATAACAAGTAGACGGTTTAAAAAGGAAATTGCGTACCAAACAGCAAGGTAAACTTCAATATTTATTTGATAGAAAGGTACATCTAAATAACACAAGGACAACTGAAGTCTGTGATGTACAGAAACCAACTTCTATTCTGTGATGTGTTTGGTTGGTAGCATACGAATGAAGTGAGTTGGAAAGACGAAGCTGGAAAGCAACACCTGGGCGTTTGGCGAGACTTGATTTCTAATCAAGCATCTTCATCTCAGCCTGTAACTGTCTACTCTGGACAATAACAGTAACGATGTCTGCCATGCATGACTTATCGACCTTATTCCTAACCCTTATTAAGTAAATGTGTAAGCGAAGTTTTAAAAAATGTGTAACTGTTTCCTGGAGTAAATATTAACTCTGATCCCACCCGTGTCTGGTTTTACTACCACTTCGTAATGAAGAACCAGCAGGGTAGACGCTTTTAATATCCACTTTGGTCCACATTGCAGAACGCTATCACCTGGCTACCCCAAAATGCCCCCCTGGGCTCCCAGTTGGGGGGGGTGGTTGTTCTCTCATCCATCAAAGGAAATTTTACATAAACGACCAAAGACTAATAACTCATTTGCAAATGAACATTTATTGCCTCCATTAAAATCGAGACAAAGGAGAGAGACTGTTGCTCAGGCAAATATTTGCTGCATTCTTTCCGCTATTTCCCTGTTTATATATTCTTGTTGTGTCAAACAACAAAGCCCTCAGACTCCCTTGATAGCAGGAATGCCAATCCACATGAAAGGATCTGTGCCATTAACTGATCCCCCCCCCCCCCCCCCCCCTCGATGTAATGTATGGCAACCATATGTCCAACCATGCCAATATACAGGTGAAATAAGTTTTTCTTTCACCTGACAAAGATTCAGAAACGTCTCTTCTTGTGTTTCTTAAATATTTTTGGAATCATTATGCGGTGTATAAGCATTATTCCTAATTATTAAAAATTGCCCCCACACGTGCCATTTGTTTTAAGTGCCAAAGTAGAGAGGCCTGTTCCATATATTGAAACCATAACTGACAAATACAGCCACCACTGTCTATTTAGCAAGTTGTGTGTCAGCATAAATTCAGCTGCCTGCTGCAAATATTTCTTGTTTTGCTGGGATAGTGGGCTTGGGAGGGTTGTGGGGTAGGAGGATATGTGTGCCAAAAATCAGTGTTAAACCCTGTCCCCTGTAACAGTCCCCAACAATTATTCCACTAAAAAAAAAAAAACACTTAATCGAAAGGTGAGCTCTTTTTCAGCTTGGTTTGCTTTCAGGGCCACTCCTTCTCCGGTTGGGTAATATTTTAGGAACATGGGGAAATTAATAAGTTAATCCTAACAGCAATAAACGCAAATAAATGAGGACATATCTGTTCTGTGTACCTTCTGTGTACCTTCACAAACACACACACACATACACACACACACACAGATAAAAAGTTTTACAGTTATGGCTGTTTACAGGAACCATGTGCCCAAGCAGACTGGCTGAACATTCACAGCCCTGTGTGGCATTCAACACATTGACGAAGAAATAGTGACACACACACACACACACACACACACACACACACACACACACACACAAGCGAGCTACTCGTGCTCTGACTGAGCAGCCCCTGTGCCAGGTGAGCTAAATTAGGGTGGGACACACGTAAACTCCCTGTCTCACACACAATAACAAGTGTTAACGGAGTTGTTTTCGGAACTGAACATTTGTGCTTTCGCTTTGAAGGAAAAGCACACAACGCCGGGAATGTATTTTGCAACTCCCAGCAGTCCCAGCTGATCATCTGCATGAGTAAGCTCTATTTTAAACCTACTGCTCAGTGCCGGCATTTAATATTTCAGTTTCACACTGAGATACCAGTAGTATTAAGTATTGTCATTGCCACCAAAATCTGGAAGGACAACCCTTAATATGCAAAAATATGACACCGCCCACCAAAATCCTCCATTGGTGGTCATCTGATCATGCTTAGACCAGGATAAAGTAGTGTTCCGTCATTTGGATGAAACACTGTCTTCCGGTTGCTTGATTCATACCAAAAATATCATCAACAAAGTGAAATGTTCCAATGAGGAATATAATTTCAGTTGTTCTTATTCATTTATTAATTTGTTTTTTGAAGGGGGGCATTTTTATTTAATTCCTTATTAGGAGAAAGTATTTTTATGGGAAAAAAGAAAGAATACTTTTATGAGGATTAATTTGTACAGCAAGCAGCAGTTACAGACCTTGTTTTGGGGGGGGGGGGGGGCTCAGTTGGGGGCTGGAGTGGGAAGGGGCGATGCAGGGGAAAGATAAGCTATCAGTCGTTTTTCCCCTTCATCATCCGTCCCTCACATTCTCCCATTTCACGTTTCCCTACCTGTCACATTCATTTCGGGCCTTCTGCCCCCGTTCATACCCATGCTGTCACCACAAGTAAAAGCCCCTGTTTATCACAGTCCCCCACTCTGATACAGCTCTCCTGCTCCAGGCCCCCCCTGCCCCCACCCTGCACCCCCCCCCCCCCCCCCCCCCCCAGCTCCCTGCTACATCGGTCTTCACACCCATGTCACATGACCTCACCCAATTTGTTCACTCATTATTCTAAAAATACACAATGGTAACAAAATACACGCACCTGAATACCTATACCATGCCCCTTAACTTGAAAGATTGAAAGAGAAGGAGACAGGAGGAGGGGGAAGAAGATGATCCTCTCAATTAATCATTGTCTTGTCTCAGACAAGTAAATACCATCTCCGTCTATTTAAAAAAATCTATATAATTGCACTGTAGTGTCCTACGGTGACCACAGTGTCCTTACGCTCAACACCCCCCCTCCCCCCCTCTCATATTGCTGGTCCTGTTACCCTGAGGTCCCTTAAATCCAGGTAAATGCGCCGCCTCAGCTCATTCTGCCCGTAATTGTCAGCACATACTGCGCAGGTCATGAGCGCGGGACCCTCCGCGTCAGGAGGAGAGGTGATTTCTGTCTGACCGCTTCTTCGCAGTTACTGTAAACTGCCGCGAGCCTCGTGGCAGCTGCTGGCTATGCAAACAAGCTCAAACATTTGAGCCTGGGGAAACATTAGGGTCACTTCGCCCTCGCTTTCCTTCTATTTTTGTCTTTATGGGATCTTGCTGTGCTTGAGTAATAGTAAGATTTAAAGAGCTTTCCCAATACCTTAATTATTGTTTGATGTTTTTTTTTTTTTTCCTTTTTCTGCGCAATTCATATGAGTGACATTTTTTTTAAATAAAACATTTTCCCAATAAATCTGAATAACTTACTGCTTTCCATTAGGGGAGACCCTAAATCAATGGTCCTTTTCATTGTATTTATTTCCTCATTTCAATTTAGAGAGACATCATCATTAATCACTGAGCTGGGATTGGTTCAGGGGGCCCCTGGGGGACGGTAACTCTGCTGGGGTCCCTATGCTCCTGCAATATTTAACAGAGCCCCACAGAGTCTCTCCACAGCCGCACCACGACCCAGATTCACTGTGGTTAAAGCAGTAACCCCCCCCCCCACATACCCCCACAGACACACACACGCATGCACACACATACACCCCCCCACACATACATACCCACACACACACACACACACCCCACACTCATACACACACACACGCACACACACGCACACACACATACACACACATACACCCCCCCACACAGACATACCCACACACACACACACACACGCACACACACTCACACACACACACATGCACACACATACACACACAAACACGCACACGCCCCCCCCCCCCCCCCCCCCCCACACACACACACACCCCGCACAGGCAAACCCCACACACACACCTTCTCCATGTGTTTTATTTATGCCATCAAAGTGTAAGAAGCCACAGGTGAAAATGGTGCCATTTTCCACAATCGATCTGTTTCCCGTCTCTGTTTTTTTTCTCTCTCTTTATCTTCCTGGGTTTTTTAATGTAATTCCATGGTTCCCAAGTGCAAAATCTCTGGGAAAAGATGAGATAACCAATCTAGGAATAATGAATGAATACGTTTTTTATGAATGAAAACTTACCTTTAATGCATTTCTAATTACTTATAGAGTATACACTTTTTTGTGAAAAAATATATGGATTTGTTTGTACAGGTATGGACACACACACACACACATTCACCTCAGCAAAATTATTTTAAAACAGTCCTTACACAAGAAATATTTAACTTTTTCTATAAAACAGATCCCTTGCTTGTTCAGTTGTATCACGAAAATGAGAAAAAACTGGCATGCAAAATGAGTTTCAGTAGAAATACACTACATATATTTCATAGAATATTGAAATGTATTTTCATATTTGTGAATGGTGTAATCGCTTTTATTTTGAGTCGAAAACTGAAGACTCAAATCTTTGCCTGCGGAGTCGAGCACCAAGGAAGAAACTTCCCCTGTTCTCCATGGTCCCTCCCCTGCAGTATTAGCCCTTAAATAGTGCTGACCTTGCAGGGATCTTTTACCTGGCAGTCCCATTTTATTGTGTTATTAACAATGAGCAGCCTGGCAGCAGCCAGGGCTACGCTGGCACAGCCTCTCCTGTGACCTGAAGCTGAGCTACCCGCCCCCCCCTTCCCCCCCCCCCCAGCTTGTCTGGAGCGTTTCGTTTTTATAGGGAGGGAGCGCGCCCATAATTAAGCCAGACATTCCTCCCCGGTCACATTGGTGAACCCCCGCTCCCCTCCCTCCACCCCGCCCCCGCTGCTCTTCCTGCTTGCCAACACCCTGCCATCTCAGATCCGGGAGGGGGGGGGGGGGGGGGAGCTGTCCACTACACTGACACCCTGCACCTCTTTATTTATGACTTCAGACCGCCCCCCCAATCCCCCAACCCCGCCCCCCCCCCCTTGCCTCTGTAATGAGCTCCCACTTTCCCCCACTGTGCTCCCAGCCCCCAGCGTGCGACGTGACCTTACACAAACGAAGCCGCTAGCAGACAAACAGGCAGCGGCAGTGTCATCTGCCCCCCCCCCCCCCCCCAGATTTTCAGTAAGAGGCAACAGATACACGGTTCCCAAGAGAATGGCTGTAACCAGAGGAATGCTTGTTGAAAATAGTCAGTCCAAAGAAAAGGGAATAAATATTTATTTGCAATTACATTTAAAACTATAAAATACAAGTTTTATATAATTTGGAATGCCCAGTTGCAGATTTCTTGTTAGCCATTACAGCATAATTTGTAGATTTGGGAAGTCTACGAACTGAAGCCGTGCCTACCTCAGTGATGCTGTAGCCAGTTAAGAGATCTTCTGTCCATCCATCCATCCATCCATCCATCCATCCATCCATCCATCCATCATCGACACCTGCTTATCCTGATCAGAGTCTGCAGGGGGGTGCTGGATCCTATCCCAGCGTGCATTGGGGCGAGAGGCAGGAATCACTCACACACTCATACCTATGGGAAATTTAGAGTCTCTGATTAACCTACCTGCATGTCTTTGGACCGTGGGAGGAAACCGGAGTACCCGGAGGAAACCCACACAGACACGGGGAGAACATGCAAACTCCACACAGAAAGGCCCAGGACATTCTTGCTGTGAGGCGACTTCCTCTCAAGTTTTGCAGAACTCTAAAAATGTAATCTGTCACTGTTCAAAACTTCAAAAAAAGTTCCACCAACTTAGATTTTTGTACTGGTGGGAATTGTACTGGTGGGAACCTGAATTTCTTGTTTAAAAACATGGAAATTTCACTCCATTACGTCAAATGCCCCGTAAACACAGCCAAAACAAAAAACAGATCCTGTCAACGCTGTGCTTTTATGCCCTTCAAAGGGGTCGGGTAAGAAAGAAAACTTTCCATGTTAATATCTGGTCCTGTTTTCTCCTCTAACCCTGTCCGTGAGTACCAGAAAACAATCTGTTAGCATAAACATCGTTAGTTTAGTCTGCACTTTGGTTTTGAAGTAATTCGAGACAGCAGATCTAGCTTTGTCAATATGTTCAGCCAACTCCGATAATGGTGGGAAGTGATACCCATGATTCAAAAAAACATAAATCACAACATACGACAATACGTCAGTTATTCTTGCTTAAATCCATTGCATTAGAGGGCTCATTAGAGCAATGATCCAAACCTGTTCTTCTTTCGCAGTTCTCTGTAATTTTATTTTTTTATGCGGAAGAGAAAAAGATATTTCATGTAGTAGTTTATGATGCAGGTGCTTCCTGTTTTTAATTTAGTTGGCATGTTACTCAATTCCTGTTTTATGTGTGAAACAGACATGAAGATTCTGCGGTAAAACTGTATGGCTCATAACCAGAACATAAAATGACAAATAATTAGAACATTTAAAAAACGAAATGTTAGCTATCCCACAAGAATTCTTAAGTTCGTTTAAGAAAAAAAAAAAAAAAGGATTTTGATGTATTGTCCCCACACAATAATTATTTTCTCAGAAAAAAATGAACTAATTAAGTGTGAAAAAGACTATGTAGACTGCATTTCACCGTAAAGATATCCCACAAAATTTCTACATAGCTCTTGCTCCACCTTTCTGCAATAGAGTGTCTCTCTCCTGCGCTTGGTCAATGCAGCAGCTGTCCAATTAGCTTCTCGGGTGTTCCTGACGATCCCCTTCAGAACTAGCGCGCTGTCCACTAACAACAACCGCTCGCTGTCCCCATAACACCCAATTATCCTCTCTCGTGGTTCTGCGCAGTTCTTTAAACTTCTATTCAAGTCCCTTATTCTCTGTTGCTTATTTTTAGATGCGAAAACAGAACAAAGGCCAAGATGAATTTTGTAAATTGTGAACGTGTGTTGTGCCGTTATGAGGCTAGTGTAATGGTGTACATTTTAATTTCCGAATAATCTGTCTGCCCGCCCCACGTGTCTGTGCTCCAAGGTAGCCTACGCTGACATTATTCATTTAACAAATGGCTTAATTAAAACGTATTCTGAGGGTGCAATTTCAAATGTTTTATATTCATAAATGAAAGTTTGCACGATATAATTATGGATACCTGTAAATTGAAATGTTCCGGTGCATTAGCATGTACAGTAACCCACACTTTTCTCCTTAGAGCTTATTATTAATTTGCTGAGCAGACATTCTTAATCGGAATGATTTATTTCCTCATATTATCCCTTCAGACAGCCGAACACTCCACGAAGCGAATCAGGTGAACCACCTTGTTCAAGCCCACAGCAGCGGTGGACCACCTGGGAGCTGAACCGCAGCTGCATGTTTACAAATCTCAGTCGCATTCCAGCTGCAACAGTTCTGTCTCAACTGTGCATATCGGGACCTTCTCGAAAGCGTGCCTGCAGAGATGAATCGGTACCTGAACCAACCCATACAGAACGGTGGTTTTCTGATGATGTTCAATGTTTAATGTTTTATGGTGTTGTTTTCCATAGTATGAGACAACACCGACACCTTTTAAAATAAATAAATCATGCTTGGTTCTATACTACAAGAAGCAAGTTCGCAATACCTTCAAACACCCACCCAAACACATGCTTCTAAGAGTATCAACTGAACACTCTCTAACATTTCAAACGGTGGCTAAGGAAGTAACTATATGCACCACATTAGAATTGTTGCAAAAAGAAGTCATTCGAAATGTTTTTCGACGGGTTTATTGCGCCATCTGGCGGCAATTTTATGACACTGCCTAAGGTCTGGTAAAGCTCTGTACCGTACTACAAGCGCAATTTATTTTTAAGGACATGCGATGTTTAGCCATGGATTTGACTTTAAATATAAAGTGAATATAAAGCGACTATTTACAAGCCATAAAACGAAAAAGAGGTGTAATATTAGCCTAATCAAAGTCAAAATCGCCCTTAACCCATTTAAGCCTGCCAAAGTCTCTACCACTCTTTTTCTATCTTTTTTTTGGATGACTATAGATGCTTATGTAAGAAATCTCTGGGGGAAAATCTGGGCATTAATGGGTTAATTGTTTTTAATTGTTCAAATTGTCGCGGATAGACTTTGTATCAGCAAACCTGTTTTTTTGATTACCCAATGCGATTTCAAAGTAAGAGGTTCAGTGACATCGCATTGCATTAGTCTGAGACAAGGAAGAAATTAAAGATCGTTCGGGGAAGCCTGTGTTCGTGAGAAACGCAATATATGTTCATCCGTCCGACCGGGGCGGGGCAGTCCTTTCAGTCCCAAAGGTGGGTAACGATCCGTGACGTCCTTGCAGTCGGCCTGCCCACCCCGGCACACCCCCCAAGCCAGAGCTCGCACCACTGGCCCCATCTGTCCGCACGTCATTTGTCTTGGCGCTTGCCCGTAGAAACACCTTGACCGTCGACCGACCACTAAAACAACCGGCCCGATTGAGTTTGTTAAAAACATATTCACTTATAATGCACAATTATCATTTTGGCTCTTCTCCCAGAAGAGAGGAAGTTCTTCCGCAAGGGTAATATACTGCAGCTGTGCTCAAATCCAAAATTAGATGCAGTAATATTCCTCATTTACTGACCAGAATTGTTCCAGAGCAAACTTCCACCAAAAGTAGCCAGTACAAGTAAACAACTGGACTGAATCCAACAAACCAGCCTCGCTTACGGCGTGTTTCAGCATCATTATATCTTCTAGTGCATCATACACTTTTGCGTATTTTTCTATGTTTGCCGGTGTAAGGCGTGGTGTATTGTTTCTGATGACCTCGTGGACTGGACGATGACAAAGGCAACTAAGTGCTCCGCGCTGAAAGAAGCCGCGTGAAACATTACCGGGGAAATGAGGGGTGGAGTGAAAAGAGGCGGTTTGTTAGCAAAGAAGAAAAAGTGACAATGAGGTGATAATGATGGTGCGAAAGCGCGGTGTATCACATGATTAAAGGCCCCTGACACTGCGTGTGACTGCAAAAGACCGCCAGGGCAGCAGTAATGGGAACTGAGCTGGATGTGTACCTGGGTTTCAAACATGTGTGTGCGTGCGTGCGTGCGTGTGCATGTGCGTGTGTCTGTGTGTGTGCGTGCGTGTGTGTATGTGTGTGCACGTGTGTGTTTGCATGTGTGTGTGTGCCTGCGTGCGTGCATACAATAACCTCCATTAATCTTCAAATGTAAGTGCAAACAAACCTGATCTTACTGTGATTGATGAGGACCACAGAGAGGTGTTCCTACTAGAAGTAGGCTGTGCCTTCGACGCAAGTCTAGAAGAAGCATTTCTTACTAAACAGTTAAAATACCAGCCATTACTACAAGCCATAACAGAACTAGGGTATAAGTGTCAACTCCTAGTTTTTATATTTGGAAGCCTTGGCCATGTCCACAGACTAGTGGTCAGAGGTCTTAGGATAATGAGGCTGGCAAAATGGAGAGCAAAGCGACTAGCAAAATATTGCTCAGTTTCCTCCATTATAGGCAGTTGCGGTATATGGGGGAGAAGATGTTTCTTGTACCCATAATGTTTCCTGTCGGTGCAATTGAGATGCAAATGTCTAACCTGCATTTAGTTTGCTTTATCCCTACTGGTATGCTTTCTGCTACTCAAGTGAAGGACACCAGACAGCAACTGAAATATATTTGGGCCCTTATGATGTATTTTATAAATGTGGACCTAAATAATTAATTAAAAAGTGTTTGTGTGTGTGTGTGTGTGTGTGTGTGTGTGCGTGTGAGTGCGTGCGTGTGTGTATGTGTGTACATTCATGAGTGTCTGCATGCGTGTGTGCATGCTTGTGTGTTTGTGCGTGCGTGTGTGCGTGCGTGCGTGCGTGCATGTGTGTGTGATGGGTTGGCAGAAACAGGAATGAGAGAGGAGTCTATCTGGGCAGAGATCTCAACACAGTTTGACAACACATCAGCATCTCACCAAACTGCAATAAAATGTGTACTTGGACAAAGTCCCAAAAACAGTAACAGTAACCTGCAATGCTTATAATGTAATGTAAACCTCATGGCTTCTCTTTGGCTTTTGCTCTCTCATCTTTTGGGATTTTATAGTTTCAGAGTCAGGAATTGTAAAAGCTCAAAATTACTAAACGTTTGTGCAAAAGGCTCAGAGTATGGACAGTGAAGACCGAACCTGTTGCTAGGCAACGCCCTTTTGTTTACAGCTCGCGCTTGCCGCGGTTAAATTTTGTGCAAAGTTAATCAGTTTAACGGTCATTTTCTAGCGAGTTAAGTTTCCTTTGTGTGCGTCAATAAACGGCAGTAAGTACATCTTTCTCTATCGTCAAGGATATTTAGTTTAGATTATTAGTTAATCCATTGTCTGATAGTAATTTGTATAGCAGAATGTTTAAGTTTTAGTAGCAGTATTCCTTAATATTTACCACATATTGGCGATTTATGCTAGGTACATTAGAGTGTCATTCCTCGCGACAATGCATCTACATATGGTAGAATATTCCGTTGTATTTAGTAAGCTACGTGATTAGCACCGTTTATTTCCTTTTAATGTACAGCCGATAATAAGTGTAGAAGTAGGCTAACTGTACTTCTTTTTCCTTATTTAGAACCACACATACACACATGCACACCCACCTGGTTTAAACCTAAGAGGAGAACAGAGATTGCCTGTGCCTGTGTATTTGCATTCCATTTATAATAAACCCCCAAAAGAATTTCCTGCCTCCGTGTCCTGACCAGACACCCCATATTGTTGACAAACTCCTAACCACCAAGAGCTTCCTTACAATTTATGGTCCTTCGAGCCGGATAGAGTCACCAATATGGCAGCCAGTAGTGAGGGAACCAGTCTCCCTGCTTCACCATCTATGCGTCCTGTGCGCGCAGTTCAGCGACCAAGATATTTGGAAGATTATTTAGTGCAGTATACAGACCAACGGAATGTAGAGCAGATACACAGGCACGAAGAGGAGGGAGAACAGCCTAGTCCTGCTAGGAGCACATCCTCCATGCCACCGGCGTGGAGTGCGCATGAAGCCATCGTGCAGCAAGCTATGGAGACAGCGCGGCAACAGAGTGAGACGGCCAAGAGGCAGACAAAGCTTTTGGAGTTTGTCCTGCAGCGCCATTCCCCTCGGTCCTCAGCTCAGTCATCAAGGAGGTCGTCACGGCATCAGACACCAGCTCGCCCACATCACCCAGAAAGAGTAGGTGAGCAGCATCCCCCTGCCAGTGCCCCTCACCATTCCCGAGCTGATGATCAATCAAGCGTAGCTGCAGAACTGGCTCATCAGCTAGAAGATTTAACTATCCACCACCAACAGTGGCCATTGCCTCCACCTCTCAGCCGAGACATTCATCCCCCTCAACACGTGCTTGATCCACGCCATAGCCTTCAGGCTATCAAGCAAGAGAACGAACATGACCCAGCTTCCCATCCTCAGACACAGTATCTGCCTCCACCCAGGCATCCGCCCGCGCATCATCTTGAGCATCAGTCAGCACATCAACCTCCTTATGTGCCCTACCCCTCCTACCCAGGGAACCCGGTCATGCCAACACCTTATCCCCCCATGATGTACGTGCAAGCAGCCCCCAATATAGAAGGCCCCACGTTTCCAGACTTCACAAAAGAAGATAGAGCCCAGTATGTGGAGCTTCGCCTTTCCCTCAGCACCCTCCTGCACCCCACGCAATCTGAGCATTACAAGTATGCCATCCTGCTGAAGCATGTGAAAGTACCTCAAGCCCATCGCCTTGTGCTAGCTCATGCAGAGTCTAGTACGCCCTACTCTGAAGCTCTGAAGGCACTAGATGAGCGTTACGGACGCCCATATCAGTTCGCATTGAAGGAGATAGAGGACATGGAACGCTTACCCCCCATCCGAGACGATAGGGCTTTTGACGAGTTCGCCACCAGAGTGCAGTCACTAGTCGGGATGCTGAAGTCGCTTAAAGGAGAAGGTCGTGAGGAACTCCACTGCGGCTCAAACGTGAAGCGCCTCCTCAGTAGACTCCCCAAGCACCAGCAAGAGAGGTTCCGTCGACAACAGTACAGGAAGAATCCTGATCAGTTGAAGCTGTCACTCATTGACTTCTCGGATTGGCTGAAAGCTGAAGTCAGATGCCTGGACATTGAGCCCTCCCTTCAAGCCCACAGCGAGAAGGACAAGAAAGACTCCAAGTACAAGTCCAAGGTGAAGGTCACTACGGTAATGCATGGGACAGACAGCTCCAAAAATCCACAGTCAGATGTAACCTCCAAAGCAGCTCCTCCCATCCAGACCCGAGGTAAGGCTAAGATATACTGTCCTTACTGCAACTCTGAACACTATCTCAGCCAATGCGAGAGCTTCGCTAAGCTAACCAAAGGGGAGATGGTGGACTGGATCAAAACCAAGAGAAGGTGCTGGAGATGCGGTCGTTCTCACCTAGCCTCCGTCTGTGACCTGAAGAAGCCGTGTCGACTTTGTAAGTCTAAACACCTCTCCATTCTGCACGAGGTCAACCAGAGAAGTGAGAACGAGCCCACCAACACAGCGGCCATCACATCGACAGCAGAGACTCACTACCTAGATCAGCCAAATGGATATAGCCGAGTGCTGCTGAAGATCGTCAGAGTCAACCTGTACTACCAGGACAGAGTGTTCAACACATATGCAGTGCTTGACGATGGTTCGGAGAGAACTATCCTGCTCTCATCTGCAGCACGCCGCCTGGGAATACGGGGTCAAGCAGAAGATCTGACTCTTCGTACCATCCGCCAGGATATCAAGACACTGCCAGGCTCACGTGTCTCCTTCACCATCACGTCTGTAACACAGCCCAGAAAGAGGTTCCGCATCCAAGGTGCTTTCACAGGTGACCACCTAGGCCTGTCTCAGTACACCTACCCGGTTTCCCAGCTCCAGAAGAAGTATCGTCACCTGACAGGCTTGCCGATTCCACCCATTGATGGAGCTCAACCAACCCTCCTGATCGGATCTGATCAAGCCAGTCTAATCGTTCCGATTGAGCCAGTGCACCTGGGCCCCCCTGGTGGCCCTGCAGCAGTCAAGACTAATCTCGGTTGGACACTCCAGGGTCCAGCTAAGTACCTTCAGCAACAGCTTCCGCCCGCACAGTGCTTGTTCACGGCAATTTCCTCTCCTTCTGCTGAGCTGTTTCGTCAAGTTGAACGACTGTGGCAGTTGGACACGCTGCCTTTCAAGAGTGAGAGGTTAGTGACCAGATCCAGACAGGACAAATACGCAGTGGACCTGTTAGAGACCGATACCACCCGTGTAGAGGTCGACGGAGTGCATCGTTATGCTACTCCCCTCCTGCGAGTCCAAACCATGCCTAAGCTGCAAGTTCCAAAGGAAGTTGTGATGAAAAACCTGCGGAACACAGAGAAGAGGTTAGCTCAAGACTCACAGCGTGCATCTACTTACCAGGAGGAGATCAAGAAACTAGAGGTCGCTGGGTATGCCACGAAGATTGACAACCATGAAGCTGACACATCCGAAGAATCGTGGTTCCTGCCACACCACACAGTCAGACATAATGGCAAAGACCGGATTGTGTTCAACTGCAGCTTCCAGATAGGCGGACAGAGTCTAAACAACTACCTACTCCCTGGCCCGACCTTAGGACCTTCACTCCTTGGAGTCCTCCTACGCTTCAGGGAACATCGAGTCGCGATGAGTGGAGACATCAAAGGGATGTTTCATCAGGTTCGCCTGTTGGACAAAGACAAGCCCTTGCTGAGGTTCCTTTGGAGGGACCTGAAGACCGACAAGCCACCCTCAGTATACCAGTGGGAAGTCCTGCCATTCGGAACTACGTGCAGCCCTTGTTGTGCGATCTTTGCTCTCCAGAAACATGTCACCGAGTCCAGCCAACCAGGAGAAGATGTACGTCACAGTGTGGAACAGTGCTTTTACGTCGATAACTGTCTGCAGAGTCTACCTACTGAAGACGAAGCAAAGAGCCTTGTGACAAAGCTGAGAGCCCTCCTAATCAGTGGTGGCTTTGAGATCCGCCAGTGGGCCAGTAACCAGCCAGAAGTGATCCGCCACTTGCCCAAGGAGGCTAAGTCTGACAGCAGCGAAAGGTTAGTTTCCCAGACCCATGGGGAAGCTCAAGAGATGACGCTAGGTCTCAGTTGGCACCCCCAGGAGGACACACTCCACTACAGGCACCGCCCAGTTGCTCCAAGCCAGACGACAATGCGAAATATCTACAAGATATTAGCAAGCCAGTATGACCCCCTAGGTTATATCCTGCCCTTCACCACAAGAGCCAAAGTTCTGGTCCAGAGACTGTGGGCCAATGACCGTGACTGGGACGACCCGCACTTACCCACTGATCTCCTGCAAGCCTGGAACACATGGGAAGAAGAGCTCCCTCAGCTCCTATCAGTCAGCCTCTCCCGGAGCTACTTCCCATCTGGCATTGATATAAGTGTCATCACCCTCGAGCTTCACGTATTTTGTGATGCATCAGAGTCCGCCTATGGGTCAGTCGCATACCTACGTGGTGAAGATCCTCAAGGCAATGTCCATGTGGCCTTCGTGCTAGCTCGCTCGCGAGTGGCACCAAAGAAACAGCAGTCGATGCCCCGTTTGGAACTTTGTGCTGCCCTGACTGGAGCTCAGCTCGCCCAGGTGATCCAGAGAGAGCTCACCCTTCAGTTGAGAGAGACGGTGCTGTGGTCTGACTCCACCACTGTGCTAACCTGGATACAGTCTGAGTCCTGCAGATATAAGGTGTTTGTGGGGACCCGTGTATCCGAGATCCAAGAACTGACCGACCACCGGTCATGGAGGTATGTGGACACGCAGAATAATCCCGCAGATACCATCACCAGAGGGATGACTCTGTCTGACCTCGCCAAGCCGAACCAGTTCAGTCATGGTCCAGCCTTCCTTCAGCAGCCACATGACAGCTGGCCAACCCCGCCGTCTTTCGAGGAGGTTCCAGACGAGACAGAGATGAAGAAGTCTTCGTTCTGTGGCCTCACATCGACTATCTCCGCTCCAGAGATCCCGCCTGTCGATGAATATTCCACCTTCGAAGACCTCCTTGAGGCGACTAGTAGGTCACTGCACGGAGTGGACTCCCAGCCAAGCACCCTCAGTGCTGATGACTACGCAGAAGCCGAACTCCGAATCCTACAGAGAGCGCAAAGTGATAGCTTTCCAGAAGAGATCAAGTGCCTACAGACAGGGAAAGCTGTTCCATCCGGCAGTCGGCTCATAACACTTGCCGCAGAGTACGACATCTCCAAGGGCCTCGTCCGTGTAGGCGGTAGGTTACGCCGTTCTTCCAGCCTGGAAGACGACGTTGTGCACCCAATCGTGCTAGAACCGAAACACCCTGTCACCAGGCTCATCATACGGCAGTATGATGACAAGCTGCTCCATTCCGGAGCTGAGAGAGTCTTTGCGGAACTCCGACGCAAGTTTTGGATCCTTCGGGGCCGCGAAGCCGTGCGTCGCCATCAGAGATCCTGCCCAGAGTGTCAGAAATGGAGAGCGAAGCCAATCATACCAAAGATGGCAGATTTGCCCCCCTGCCGTCTCCGCCTCATGAAGCCCCCATTCTATTCAACGGGAGTGGATTGCTTCGGACCATTCCAGATTAAGCGAGGTCGGGTTACGGAAAAGAGATGGGGAATTGTGTTTAAGTGCATGACAACGAGATGTGTCCACCTGGATGTGCTGCATAGCATGGACACTGACTCATTCCTCATGTCGCTCAGAAGGTTCGTGGCTCGACGAGGAACCCCCTTTGAGCTTCTCTCCGACCAGGGAACCAACTTCCGGGGAGGGGAGTCCGAGCTTCGAGTAAGTTTCCAGGTTATGAGTGAAGAGTTAAAGACCCAGCTGGCTAAGCGCCAGATCCGCTTCCAGTTCAACCCTCCAAATGCGCCACACTTCGGTGGGACTTGGGAGCGGGAAGTCAGGTCCATCAAGGCCGCACTATATGTGACCATGGGAGCACAGACGGTGACCGAAGAAGTTTTGCGGACGGTCCTCATTGAGGTAGAGGGAATTTTAAATTCCAAGCCGCTAGGTTATGTTTCGACGGACGTAGCCGACGTGGACCCAGTAACCCCCAACTACCTCCTCATGGGGCGGCCCGACTCCTCGCTCCCTCAAGTGGTTTATCCGGAGTCCGAGATCCTCAGTCGGAGGAGATGGCGGCACAGTCAAGTACTTGCGGACCAGTTCTGGACCCACTTCCTGCAGCATTACTTACCCTCCTTGCAGTCAAGGCAGAAATGGGTGAAAGAGACGAGAAATCTTACCATTGGCACAGTGGTGATGGTGATCGATCAGCGGTTACCTCGAGCACTGTGGCCCGTGGGAAGGGTCAAGAAGACTATCATGAGCGCAGACGGGAAGGTGAGAACTGCTGAGGTTCAAGTGGACGACAGGACCTACACAAGACCGGTGGCCAAACTCATTGAGCTACCAGCTATCCCAGAGGATACTCCGACAATGTCCCCAGCGGACACTGAGCCTTCAAGGAGCTGATTCGCACAGCGAATCAGGGGGCGGCTGTGCAAAAGGCTCAGAGTATGGACAGTGAAGACCGAACCTGTTGCTAGGCAACGCCCTTTTGTTTACAGCTCGCGCTTGCCGCGGTTAAATTTTGTGCAAAGTTAATCAGTTTAACGGTCATTTTCTAGCGAGTTAAGTTTCCTTTGTGTGCGTCAATAAACGGCAGTAAGTACATCTTTCTCTATCGTCAAGGATATTTAGTTTAGATTATTAGTTAATCCATTGTCTGATAGTAATTTGTATAGCAGAATGTTTAAGTTTTAGTAGCAGTATTCCTTAATATTTACCACATATTGGCGATTTATGCTAGGTACATTAGAGTGTCATTCCTCGCGACAATGCATCTACATATGGTAGAATATTCCGTTGTATTTAGTAAGCTACGTGATTAGCACCGTTTATTTCCTTTTAATGTACAGCCGATAATAAGTGTAGAAGTAGGCTAACTGTACTTCTTTTTCCTTATTTAGAACCACACATACACACATGCACACCCACCTGGTTTAAACCTAAGAGGAGAACAGAGATTGCCTGTGCCTGTGTATTTGCATTCCATTTATAATAAACCCCCAAAAGAATTTCCTGCCTCCGTGTCCTGACCAGACACCCCATATTGTTGACAAACTCCTAACCACCAAGAGCTTCCTTACAACGTTCATTACTCAAACAGAAAAAAAAAATGCATTCATTAAAAATGAACAAGGAGAAATATACTTGAATTCAAAAAAAAATTTCAATAGCCAGTCCTAAAAAATGTGTCTGCGGGTTAAGAGAAATTTGGGCTGTTGGGTTTACGTGAGTGGAAGAGTTTAGCACCTGGTTAAACCTCAACAGTGGGGCTAGCGGACACACAGTCTAATCATCACGAGAACTCTGTGCTGCATTTCCAGTTGCTATCAGCCGGCCCACAAAGTGTTGTGCACACGTAGGCCCCGTTGCAACATCGGCGAAACACGACATTGAACTAAAGATACGGAGCAAAGTCTTTCTCCAGCTGTGCAGAAACCGCTCAGCCGGAGACGGACTTGTTTTCCAGCTTCGTGTTGTTTGGGCACGCTCTAGACTTTGCATTGGTCAATGACAAGGTCAATGGTTAATGTAAGAAAGGGAAAAAAAACATCAAAGTGGCGTCACAACTTTAGCGAAGGACAAACAAACCACAGTTACCACACACTGGTCAGTAATCCAGACTTTTCCAGTTGGATTGCTTTTGGGTTTTTTTTTTTTACTGGTGGTTAGCATGGGCATAGTTCCCAAGTATGACATGCAGTTTCTCCAGCAATAAATAGGAAAATATGTTTTTTTACAAAACAGACATGCACAGAAAAACATGACTGCTTGTCCACACACAAAGGGGGGATCAAAGAGCAAATTATCAAGCAAATTACCATTTTCATTGTTTTATGCATCTCAGTACATTACCACTAAAAAAAAAAAACTAAACTAAAAAACTTTTTCCAATGTTGAATCTTAAACACTGCATACACAGCAAAATGTTCAGTGTTAAATCAACTCATAGAGAGTACACATATGGTCCCAAATGGACTCGTACATAATATGACCAAACGTATACGGACACCCTTTAGCCTGTGGCTGTTTTTCATGGTTTGGGCTAGGCCCATTAGTTCCACAGAAGGCTAATCTTAATGCAATGATATTCTAGATGATTCTGTGCTTCCAACTTTACAACAGTTTGGGGAAGGCCCCCTTCCTGTTTCAGCATGACAATACCCCGGGGGGAAACACAATGAGGTCCATATAGAAATGGGTTTGTCAAGATTGGTGAGGAAGAACTTGACTGGCCTGCACAGAGCCCTGACCTCAACCGCATCCAACACCTTTGGTATCAACTGGAAAGCCAGCTGCGAGCCAGGCCTAATTGCCCAATCAGTGCCTGACTTCACTAATGGTCTTCTGGCTGAATGTAAGCAAGTCCCTGCAGCAGTGCTCCAACATCTAGTATGAAGCCTTCCCAGAAGAGTGGCAGTTGTTACAGCAGCTAACTCCACGTCAATGCCCATAATTCCGGATGAGATGTTGGATGTCAGGTGTCCACATACTTTTGGCCATGAAGTGTATGTACTGTTAGAGCATTCTACTGTACATCTTGTAACACTTATCCAATTCTGTAAACTTCTTTCTGTATCCTTATTTGTTGTATTAATGACCAAAGCCACAAACCTACCAATTGCAAACTGCAGCAGAACTATGAGTCTAACTATGAAGTAAATAGTACAGCACAGTTTTACAGCTAAGATTTAGCAGATGTTTTTTTTATTTTTTTGTATTAAATATATTCTCAAAGCATAGCAGTTGTTATATTACTGTATGGGCTGTAGTCCAGGGTTGGGGTCAATTCAGGAAACTGAAAACTGAAATTCAATTCATAAATAAGTTTAAAAAAATGTTCCATGAGTATGTTTCAATTAACTCAATTTCAATTCTGTTTTGAATTGAAACAAGAACTAACCTCAGCTGCAGTCCGATGCTAAGAGAGACAAACCAAAGGAGTTTGTGAAGAGTGATCAACAGCGCAAACTTCCTACATCCTTCCTTCTTCAGATTTCTGTTGTGAACAATAACTTTAATAACCCTTTACCTCCACTTTTCCTCCAATATTCTCCACTTCAGTATGCTCAATCACAAATCAGGCTCATTCGGTTTGCTGAAAAAATCAACTACGCGTGTTCAGTGAGGCACAGATACAGCATGCAGGCTAACAGCACGTAGCCAGCCGCCGCTTCTCTTCACCATGCAGGTGCAGCCCAGCCGCCGCGGCGCCAGAGGACAGCGGGCGCTAGCGTCTCGGCTACGGGCCGACCGCGGGCATCCCGCCCCGCCAGGAGAGCTGCTACCGCGGGCTGAACAGCTAGGACTGCAGCCTCTCTCCTGGAGCAAACTGGAGCTCAGTCACCACCGTGCCACAGAGACCAGCTAGCGCTAGCGTCTCGGCTACAGGCAGACCACAGGCATTCCGTTCCCGCCAGGAGAGTCGCTATTATGGGATGAACAGCTACAGCTACGAGTTATTCATAAATTAAAGTTAAATAGTTTTAAAAAAGCACTATACAGAGGCTGCAACTACTTTGACGTCTAACCTAATTGGTGCATTTACACCCTTTCGGGACACCATGAAGGAGGTGGGGGGGGGTGGGGAGCATTAACTGAGTGGGCAAGTAACACTCCAAATGGCATTACAAAACAACATGATGATGCAAGATGGACTGTAGCCTCTCTCCTGGAGCAGACCGGAGCTCAGTCAGCACTGGCACAAACAGCACTTCAGCTCGGTCACTGTACCAGGAAACGGAGCCTTTGGCTGTACCTGCCAGCCAAGGGCTCCACAAACATTCTGAGTAAATACAGAGCTAGAATGCATGCTTAGGAAAATATAATTTATTTGATATTCAGTCAATTGTACATTTAAATACTCGATTCACATGTAACAGGGAGGAAGGCAGCTTCTAAACACATTCTACAAACAGAAATATAATTAAAGACCACAATTCTCTAACAGGGTTTTTTTATATTCATGCACACACATGATAGTAAATCCTGTTGTCACAGTCTTGTGTTCAGAAAATTGAGATCATAAGTATTTGGGCTTTTACATTTGGCAGACTCTTATCCAGGGACTTGATGTACATTCTTTACATACAATCAATTCGTTTACACGGGTGGATATTTACTAAAGTAATTCAGGTTAAGTACCTTGCTCAAGGGTACAACAACAGTGTCCAACCTGGGAAATGCACCTAAACCTCAGTTACAAGTCCAGTTCCCTAACCATTATGCTACACACAGTTGCCCCCAATTAACAATGTTAACAATAGAATTAACAACAGGTGTGTTTTAACTGAACATACCGAGAAAACAATCATGCTTCATCACATTCTCTGTGATGTGCAGCACACAATTTTGGAAACAATTAGACACAGAAACATATTTACAGTTGTATCAACTTTAAAGTCCATGCCATTCCAAAATTGATTAGAGGAATTTTTCATAACCAGGTTATTCATACTGATTCAACTCCAAACAGTACTCCCCTGTGTGTGGTCAGATATTGAAGGAGACTACAGATGAATTCCTGAAATAATATGAAGAATACTCTATCTTTCACTGTGAAGTTCATAATTGACACTCAAATCCATGAGGCACTGTCAACAGCCTAGAAAGAGGATGTGACTGACGAGTGTCTTAGGCACACAAACACTAGAAAACGCTCCTCGTTTCCATACAGTCAACATATGGGCCCAGAGGAACTCAACAGCATATTCAACCCCTCTGTAACAAATAGATCTGATAGCTCTACTAGAACCTGAGATAGCCTCTCCATTTTACTCATTGTTTTCTCCAAGACTAACAGAACTAGGGTCGGTGAGCTGGTGTTCTTATAGACAGGAGAGGACTGGATCAGTGGGGTGATGCTCTTCTCGTCGGTAGGGTACAGAACAGGGCAGGTGAGACGTTAGTCTTCTCGAAGGTAGGCCTCTGGGATGTCCTCAGTCATCCTCTCCATGGCGTTGGCGAACGCCGCCGTCCTCTTGATCTCCTCCACCTTGGTCTCGGCCAGCTTCCTCTCCGCATCCAGGGAGAGCTTGCGCACCTGCTCCACCTGCGACTGCGCCACCTGCAGGTTGGACCGCGTGGTGGTGGAGGCGTGCTCGACACCTGGGCAAAACGAGAGCGGGAGAAGCTTTCATTTCCCCTTCCCTCAGCAAAAATGCGCAATGTTGCACAACTTTTTCTTGTGCCAGAGAAGCCCATCTGCACCCAAAGCAAACGCACCCCTCCACTCCACTCGCCAGTGAACCTGTGACTGTTTTTACACTTGAAAGCAATCTGCAGGATTGCTTTCAAGTACTGCAGGACACACATGCTGTTCAAAAGACGGACACATCTCTCCCTGATGACCAAACGGCAACCCGTAGCTGCTTGGTGAATACCCATACAGGTGTCAACCACAGTAACCTTGGCTGTGAGAAGCACACCGTCCTTCAGCAGAACGAAGCCAAACACATCCCACCACCGCAGATTGCCGCTAATCGTCAACTAGCGACACAGTGCCGGTTCAAACCACCCACGTTTAGGCCGGGCCCAGACACAACGCAGGTGAAGTTTTTTTTTAAACAGGACTGGGTACTATTGTGTACCAGGAGCTTCAGATTTCTCACAAGGGTCACCCTCCACCAGCCACAGAGTCAACACCTCATCCGCGGGAACAAATGTGGTACTGACAGCCAGTCAAAGAAGGGTAACGCCTTCCTCACGGCAACGGGGGGGGAACTCCAAACCGCTCGCCCGCTAAGGCGGTGAGAACATGATACCCTAAACAAGGGGGCTGGAGCCCCGTTTCCCCCATTCGGGACAAGGGGCTCCCGTGTCTTAAATGGAACGGTGGCCTTCTCACTTTCCAAAGTGGCGAGGGCCGTGTCTGTGGTCGCTCTGACAGATCCGTGCGTGAGAGGAGACACTAAAAGCCACGACTGAAGACCTGTGTCAGGGAAACTGTGGCGTGATGAGAAAGTGCTTCCGAGCTGAGTCAGCAGTATTTATTTTCTGCATTAGCATGCAGTTTCTGATGTATTCATTTCTTTAATTCTTTTCTCTTCAGTGAGCACAGAACAGATGGCAACGTGTCCAGGACAACGGCCTCAAATTAAATGTATCATTATTGAAGCCCATGTTACGGACAGGACCAAACATATTACAGACGCAGTATCCCTCAGGACCTGTTTAACTGCGGCACGCTTAACTAGAAACAGGAAGTGTATAAAAGAATAAACCGCATACACACCAGCACTGTAGGCTGCCTCGGCCGCCAGCTCACAGAGGTGGATGGCGTTCATCCAGTTTCCCTCGAATCGTTTGCACTCGTCTAGCCTGTCGCCCACCTAGCGAGAAGAGGGGAAGAGGGAAAGAACGAGAGTTTAGTCTTCTGACGTGACCTGCAAAAACACGCAACTGAGGTTGTCTTCTGATTGCTGAACATTCATAAGCTTAAAAACTCTTAAGGATCTGTCAACTGCGTGACTGGAAAGCAGAGATCTGCTGCATCCTGCATGCTACTGCATGTGTATCTTTGGGCCTGTAGGAAAGCTTCAGCTTCATCAGGCAGCAGCCCTGTCAATCAAACACAGATGCACCTCTTCCTGGAGCAGTATGCTGTGTGTATGCACGCAGTGGCGTGTTGCACTTGGTGCACACCTTTTCTCATTCAATGCAAAATTCTACCATGTATCTCTTTTCCCATATTCTCTAATAATTGTGTGTTTGAATTTTATTTTGCAAAACATATGTAGGGATCTGAATGAGAAATACTATGTTAAAATATATAAAGATATATTGAAGAGGGAAAAAAAAACTGCTAATTGAAACTGAATCGTTTTCCCTCTAAAGAAATCTACCCTTTACAACAGGACTTACAGTCTGTGGAAGCAATAATACGAGTTATTCATAAATGAAAGTTAAAGAAGCACTATTCAGGGCCTGCAGCTACTTTGACGGGTCACCTAATCGGTGCCTTCACACCATTTAGTGACACCATGAAGGGGGCGGGGGAAGGAGAACTGTTTATGTAGGGAAGGAACACTCCAAATTACATTTCAAAACATAACAGATGATGAAGAAAGACACATTATCATGTAATGAAATGAAATAACTCCAATGCACTGATTTGAGAGTTGAGTTAACCCGATTGCAGGTCTGTTCATTTTCCAAGTAGCACTGCAGATTACTGAAATCTGCTCTGGAAGACCAAAATGCATTTTTCCCCCCCAACTGGACAGAAATCCATACAAACTCTTACACTCCCATACACGTATTACACCCAACAGACACACACAAGGACAGAAAAACATCTCAGTAGGACGACAGGTTACTGTTCCATTTTCCCACAATGCAACGTGCACACTCCCTCCCTCAGCACGGCATACACAGACGCCTACCTCCACGCGCTGGCCAATGATCACTTGCCAAATAGAGTCCTCCTCCGCGGGAGTGATCTTTCCCATTGAGTTCATGTATCGCTTCTGCAGAGCGATAAGCGTGTGCAGAGCCTAAAGTCCCAAGAAAAAAGGTTCACCCCCCCCGCCCAACCCACCCCAAAATAAACAGTCAACAAAAAAGCCTGCTATGTGGCATTACCCTCAGTGCCTTATTGTGAAACTTCAAGGCTTATCACAAATTGGCTGAACACATCCAGAGCATGATAAGACCAGAAATGAACCCTCTCCCCAAAAAACAAATTCTGGCTAATGAGTTCAAATCCACCATAGAGTCACCAAAAAGAAAACCTGGCAAATATTATTATGACTTATTATTGAGTAATAACAGAAACTAGCGAGGATATATCTGTACTGATCACATATGAACACAACATAACAACATACTGCCTGAACACAGGGCTTCGAAGGACGCATCACTGCTGCCTTACCTTTGAGTACTGTGTAAGCGAGTCCACAAGAGCGAGGGTGGTCTGGGAGAGGTAGGTGTTGGCGCTGTCGGCCACCAGAGAAGATGCCCTACGGATCAGGGATTCGTGGGAAAGGCTTTCCACTTGCTGAAGGGCAAAGAGGACTGCAATTGTTATTTCAGTCTAAAACCCACTTGTGACCTCATTTCTACTATAACTGGTCTCATAATAAGCGGATTGATAAAGGTCTGCACAGGTGTGCTGAAAATGAACCTATTCACTGCATACATCCGTTCGTTGCACAAAACTCAACATCATTTACTCAAACGACAACATTCACAATGTCACCCAAACTAAAAAAACAAAAAAGGCATTTCCTGTTCAAACTGGAATATCTTGTGCAACATCTGCTTGTTCCTGCCACGTGTCAAAGAGCTAATCTAGATCAATAAGCATGCAACTGGAAGATAAACAGGTATGCTTTCCCACAACTTCCAAAAGACACAGTGACAATGGCAAAGGTGACAAATTAGTTGAAACTGTTATGCTGTACAGAAAGCAAAAACACTTAAAATAACTTGTTTTGAGATGTTCTAACATTCATAAAATTCAAATTCGGTGCTTTCGGTTGAGAGCGGTTGGCAGTGTAGTGTTTAACTGAACCTGCAGACCTGCAGATGTACTGAGGGAAAAAGAGGACAAGCATGGCGATTTGTACCTGTGAAAAAGGGACGGAACACAGGCCGCCACCTACACTGAATGATATCCAGTTTTTCCGAACCATCACGGGGAGCTGTGCCACGCCCTGGCGCGTGGACCGGCTACCACCCGCCACCCTGGCAGCGTTCCTGGTTTCAAGACACATCGAAAATACGCTCGTTGTAACGTTACAGTGATCACGCGAGCGTTCAGCATGCACCCCGAGGGATGCATCTGCATACACCGATGCTCAGTGATATCGTTTTGATACAGAGACACACAGAAATGAAAATACACACTGGGTCAATGTTAAGGTTCAGATCACAGATGAGTTCAGACCAATGATTCGCAACGAGACTGGATGCAACTTGCAAAATTCCAAGACGTCTGATTGTAAACGTTCTAAACTGCACTTGGCGATTTGACAAGGTGGGTCTTTTGAGATCCCGGGCAACTGCAATTTTCTCTATAACATTCTAAAACCGTTTCGTTTCGTTGCGAATCATTGATCTGAACTGGCCTTTACACGCTACTCGGTATCTATACAGAATCAAGCATACTCGAAACAAGCTAACGACAACTGTTTTGTCTCGAGGACAGGCGTAACGTTAGCTTTGCTCGATTCTGTTTAGATACCGTGTAACATGCACCTATTATCGATAATCATTTCTGAGTTTTTCGAGGACAGGGTTAACGTTAGTGAGCTAGCTGCTAAATAATGCAGATTCGTATAAAATATATTAACGCTGTCTAACTGTACGATTTGTTGTTGGCAATGTAATGTCAAATAAAACAGAGCATATTCACGTATCGATAATAAAAAGCAGAGTGTGTACGTTAGCCTACCCAGTTGTTAAAATGTCAGGACGCAGCCAGCCAGCAAATTCCACTTACAAAGACAGTGTCCAAATTCGCACGCTATTTATCAATAAAACGTTGCATTTTCATATGCAAAATATAACTAACGAGATCATTCGTATTAGATTAGTTAATCATCTACTACTGTTAAATCCAAATGTATTTACCTGAGAAAACCAACACATGCTACGCTCCTGAGTGCCGCCATGTTGGTGCCGGGTTGCAGGAAGTTTGTCCGACTTTGTGAACGTCCCCCAGCCAAACACACCCCGCAGTGGCGAATAGCTTGCATATCTTCAAATCAACTTTCTAAATTAGTGTGAAAAGTTGAGATATTTGTATTTTTCACCTACACATAAAAATCTTAAACGCCTATTTCCTTGGAGTAGCATGCATTTAATGTTTCCTGTCACGAGGTTAAATAAATTACATTAAAAGTACATTAAAAAATATATAAATGACGACCAGACGACTCTCTGTATCTCTTGAGCTATTTTCCGTGAACATGGAGGTGAGGACAGGGTATTTATTCGACTCAACTGACCACAGTATTGATCCATTAACAGCTTTTGGCATTGACATTCTTTTCGGGTTGGTTCACCTCTTATGTTCAATCATACACAAATGGAACACACAGAGTTGGAGGGACGTCACTGTAACAACCGGATTTACGTAGGCTACAGGTTCTTGGCAAAATAACAGCGCACGCAAGTACAGGGTGAATGTACTGATAACGGAGTTCTGTGTTATCGATTCTTTGTTGGGATAGGAAGTAGTGCTATGGTGACCTACTGCAGTGAGTTCACCAAGAGACAAACCAGGCGGATCGCACTTTTGAACCATCGCGCTCATTTATTAACGCCAAAAGAAAACAGCTCAGGTTCAAGTACGGGAAAAACAGAACTTGGCGCGTCCGACGCCCGCGCGCGTTCACCGCACGCTTCTTTTATACCCAAATTGCGACCTATAAGGCAAATATGTGACAGAACAAAATCGCACATAATCCCTCTCGTTATTTCCCAGTCCAGTCCTGGGCTAAGTATCTCAACACTCAACACTAGAAAATCATTTATGACTAGCTGCCAGCCATCATTACAGTTAGCCACCCCACCCCATCCACTCCTTAAAAAACTGGCAACGACCCCGTTGCAAGTCCGTGACACTGCAATCCCCATCCTCACAAAGTCTCAGCCAGGCTGGCAGGCAGCAGGTCCGTCAGCTTTGAGCTGATGGGGTGCACTGGCAGCTCATGGCTGCTCTGGGGCGGTGACTGCAGGTCAGGAAGCAGGGCCCCCCAAATACGGCGCCAAGCGGTCCACATGCACAACCACCTCCCATCGACAAAGCTGCAGGCGGATACTATACACCACGTCAGACAGCTTCTGGAGGATGGTGCAGGGTCCTTCCCAGTCGCTGTCAAGATTTAGCGACCGGCCCTTCCAACGGCGAGGGTTGTACACCCTGACCACGCCCCCTGGCTGGAACACCCTACCAGTGCAGTGCAGTGCAAATCATAGTTGCGCTTCTGGCGCACACCTGCACTGCTCAGGTGCACTCTGGCCAGCTGGAGAAGACGGTCCAGGCCGTCCTGTAGCTTGTGGACATACTCAGGGGCTGGCACGACGGACAGGTCAGCATCATGGGACCTGCCGAACTCCAGGTCAGCTGGTGTCGGCAGCTTCCGCCCGAACAGCAATGCCACTGACGCGCAGTCGTGCTTATGGTCGTGCTGGCGAGGACTGAGCCAACTGGATGGCTAGTCTGAGGCTGAGCCCCTCGACCACCCCATCGCTTTGGGTGGCGCGCGTTTTCATAGTGCCAAAGAGGCGGCAGACCATGGCAAAGTTAAAGGCACACTGAACCGGGAGAACGTTCCAGCCGCATAAGATGGCGACGATAAATTGTGTTCCCAATAACGTTTTAGTGAATTTCTTGCTGGGCATAACTGAAATGTAGTGGAAGACAGATGGAGTAACTTCAACTGAAATATTGTAGCCTTGCAGCATTGTTCAGGAATGCATCACCACTATTGCGCTGGTTCTATAGTTGCATGAAATGCTTACTCGTGGACTAAAGTTTTGTGAGAAACGGCTTCCCTCTTGTTCAAAATGCAAGCATTCTAATATAGCAGGTCTCTTCCCTATGAAAATAAGGCCTAGATCTTTATGAAGTGACGTCATTTTCTAAGACATTAACTGCCAACTGTTACACTGGAAGTGTGTGACTTTGAAAACATGATGTGGTGAAAACATTTGCAAGACATTTGTTGTATCTATTATTTATCTGCATATTTATCGATTGTACCTCACATGACTTGACTGTACAAACTGTATGAGGTTCAAAATCCACTGCTCCACAAAGTAACTGTGTATTGATTTTTCTTCTTCTCTTCTTCTTCTTCTTCTTCTTCTTCTTCTTCTTCTTCTTATTATTATTATTATTATTACAATCTTTTTATAATAATAATAATAATAATAATAATTATTATTATTATTATTATTATTGCTGCTACTGCATTTGTCTAACAGTATGTTTAGTGTCATTATTACTAACTCAGTTAAACCACAGGGTGGCACTCACTATCCTAGGAAAGGCAACTCTCAAAATTGTAATTCAGGCCTTAAGAGTTGGAGACTGCATGTAAAACTGCAATTTTAGCCTTTCACTTGGATTAAAGTCTTGTCAGATGGCCTCTGATTTAACAGGTAGTTTACACTAATAATATTGAATGTGTAGGGCTAATTAGATCAAGTTCCTCTTCAAAGTCAAGTGTTCATTCTATAATATGCTTGAAGAAAAAACACAATTGCAATGAGACACGTGCGCGCGTGTGTGTAGTGTATGTCTAAATATAAAACAATGTCTGATTTTTTAAGGGTAGATTTATAAATATTTTCTCATTTGTTCATCTTCTACTGCATTTTTGCAAGATTGTTACTGTTTATTTGAGTCTTATTTTTTATGTAAGGCAGAGTAGTAGTAAAGGCACATTGCCTAAACTGTTCCAGTGAGTAGCTTTCTGAACAGCTTCAGCATATGCTGATGATTGTATTATATGAGTAACCAATACAGTATCATATTTTCATAATTTTATTGAGTGAAAGGGTACACAGAGTAAAACAAATATATACAAGATATTCAAATTCTGGCAATCCCTTCAAGTGATTATATTACAATGCCCAGCTTTCAGATGTTACAGTTTGTTGTTAAAATGAGGCATAGCTGTAAGGACGCACACTTATACATCAACACTGAACTGAATCAAAGTATTTTCCATTACTGTCATCAGCAGATGGCACTATTTCCTACAGTCTGGTGCTGGCAACTGATCGTCTGAAAAGCCGTTTCTTAAGGGAAAGAAGAAGTGCCCTGCACCCAGACATGAGATGCCGCTCGAAGTCACAGAAGTGCTGGTTTCGGATTTTGTGCTGCTGGAGAACCACAAAATGTTCATGGTCAATTGGGCCAATGAAAGCTACAGTTCCAGTTTTTATTTAGTTAAAAAAAAATCGAAATAGCCATTGAGTAATGTGTGTTTATATATACCGTTTCATTTCTCTTTCTCTGATAAACAATGTGCGACCATTTTATTGTAAGAGACTGAGATCTTGATATCAAGCTTGGCAGGGCTGTGCAGAGACCTTTTTGAGGGGCAGGCGCTCAGAGTAAGAAAAGGGCACCACAACCTAAAAAAAACTGTTTTACTACACCCAGTTATTATACAGAATGTACAGAATGTATTTCAAAATGAATGAATGACAATTAATGACGGCAACAATAATAATACCATTTTTTTTTAAAAATCTAATAAAAGGGGCAGTTCAGGCACTTGGGGCAAAAGGGGCAGGTTCTTGGGCACCTGCAGCCACCCCAACTGTGCCTGTCTGAAGCTTAGGATACTAAAAACGAAACTCTTTGGACTTGAAAAATGCTGGTTGGAAGGTACAGGTTTTATGAACTGCAATTTTGAAATGTAGAAGGGGATCCTGGCTCATTTTTGTTTAAATGAAATTTATACAATAGAAAATGATTGGAACTAGAAGATGCAAATCTTGTAATACACAGTAATTTAGGGTTGACATTTTATATCACCTCTTCATTAAAACTCATGCAAACTTATCAAATTTCTGCATTTTTGTTTAATCCTTTTTTGGGAGTACACATTCATTCTAAGCTGCTACGTTTCTCCAGAGAGCGGTACACCTTGCAGCTCATGTAATATTTCAGGGCAAGGCAAAACTTTTTATCCCGAAGGCCATAGATAAGGGGACTCAGGGCCCTTGAGATAATGGTTAAAGCAATGAAAACGAAGAATCTGATGGTCAGGTACAAGTGTTGACTTTGCTTCTGAGCAGCAGCCAGTATAAAGGGGGACCACATTTCAGCCATGCACAGAATGAGCTGCAGGCCGTGAAACAGGAGCGTGCGTCGCCCCTTTGACACAGACTGCTTATTATCTCCAGAGGCAGTCTGAGCTGCCAGCATGATCTTGGTGTAGCAGAACAGCAAGATCACCATAATAATACCAAAGATCATCTCATTTAAGATGACATGCATGGCATTGTGCCACTCAGTCAACAGCAAGATGTGGTACTGGCATGAAGTGGGCTTGGCAAAGTAGCCCGGTGGGGCCATAACAACGAGGATGGCGAGGTCCATCATGACTTTGACCGAGCTGCATGCCCAGACGACAGCGATGGCAGCCATGGTCTTGCCAGTGGTGGAGATGCTGGCATGTCTAAGCGGCATGCAGATGGCCACGTAGCGCTCCAGGCACATAGCAGTGATGGTGTAAGGCGTGTTTCTAATGGTGATCCCTATGAGAACGCAGAACACGATGCAGTAACTGACAGGTATAAGCACGTTGAAGTAGCCAAGCAGCACCACCAGGTCAGTGACCAGCAGGAGTACAGAGTCCACCAGCAGGGTGTGAGCAAACAGGATGTAGCGTGCGGTGCCCCGGAAAGCCTGCTTACTGAAGAAGGTGAAGAGCATGAAGATGTCGATGTAAATAAAGAACCACACCAGCATTTGCACTATGGCAGTCTTCACCCTCAACACCCTGGGGTCGCTATCAATTAGAATCAGGTTCCCACTGCTGCTGTTCTGATCCATGGCTCATACACCTGTAGGAAACAGGAGAGAAGTCCGAAAGGAGCAAATATTAATTGTGACTAACGCAGCACTTCTCACACTGAAATCAGCTCCTCATTGCTGCTGTCTGACTCATGGAAATGAAAAATATTTTATCACATACATAATATTAATATCCATAATTCTTTCATCCAAAGAATGAAATATTATTGGCAATTTTCCTGTGAAAAATGTTTCAAAGTAAAGATGTCTATGAATTTTCTATATAACAGAATATATTTTCACATTTTATTAGATCTTAGGTTAAAGATCTTGTATAATTGTGAACTGCAAAGAATTAAGTAATACAAGCTCCCAGTTTATAATAAGCATTTGTCAAACAGCATTCACTTTGTTATAGCTTCTGTTACAGTATGGCATGTTACCAAAAAAGACACGAATCATAGTCAATGTAGTAAAAAAATAATAATTTGGTATATAAAGCTCTGAAAAAGAAAGTTCACTCCTTTATTTTCCATTTTTGAATAGTGATTTATTATCTTTTAAATGTAAATGGAAAATTCATGCTGCACCAAAAAGTTTTATGCTCAGATTTCACAGTCATACCTATATTCACAACTACCAAATGGCCTCGATCAGCTCACATGTTCAACTTTATGGGTAAATAATTCAAACTTACTCTCTTATTAGAAGTGCAATATCAGAAAAGTACCAAAATAGTTGATGAAAAACATCCCAAAATGAATATCAATTGATATTAAATGCGTTGCTTCCAAATGAACTGCAGCTTCGTCTTATGCCTGCATAACTTTTCAACAGCACATTCATTGCAAATGAGCAAAATGGATTCAAAGAGAAATAAAGGTTGTAATGAACAGCTATAATGCCAGCTAGTTCAAAATTACCTTGAATAATTCTGGACATCAGATCCTCAGCAAAATGACAGATGAGTCAAAAGCTTTTTCTTATATATAGAGGTGGGGCCTGATTCTCTTCCAGAAGGAACTGTTGAATATTACTGTATTGTTTACAAACGTCAACAGGCCCCTTGCGGATGTTTGTTACATGGGACCCAATCAAGAAATCTTGAAGTTGCTCGGCAAATTATACCAATGAGGCATTGTTAAACGCTTTCTGTTTTTTAAATTTTATTTATTTATTTATTTATTTTTTTGAAGAGACGGTTCCTATGGAGCTGCTATGTTCTTCTAAATGCAATAAACAATGTGTCCTTAGTTGTGACACTCCAATTAATATTTTGTTTCTTCAGAAATGTTCGAAAATGTATTAAATTTATATGTTCTTTTTCGTTATCAAAGCACCGGCCTTGGTCACGAGCACATTTCATGTCAATATCTGGCATCCAGTCATGGAATCTTTTTAATTACCCAGCATACAGCTGAGGCCAAGGGAAATCATAGTTTCAGTTATACTTTGCATATATGTAACCGAGCCCAATTTTTCCATGTCCCAAGTCAAGTCTTCGGATCAAAACTCACAGAAATAAATCAAATCCAAGTGAGAGAATATCTGCCTGCCTGGCTGACATCTGGACATGGATGGCCAGGCATCACCTGAAGCTCAATCTCAACAAGCCGGAGCTGCTGTTCATTCCTCACAAAACCTCCCTACAGCGACTGCCTCTCACTCTACAAATACTGTAGTAGATTCCAAACTATCAGCTGGGCCTCCCAGTTTTGTTTCATCAGCAAATTTGACTAATGTACTTTCTATGTCCCTGTCAAGGTCACTGATATAAATGAGGAAGAGCAGTGGTCTCAGCACCGATCCTTGTGGGACTCCACTTCCAACAGTTCCCTGCTCAGATGATATCCCTCCTACTACGCTTTGTGTTCTACCCTGTAGCTACTTCCGAATCCACTCTAAAATACCTCCTCTAATTCCTACTATCTTCATTTTGCTAACAAGTCTCTCACGTCTTACAATATCAAATGCTTTTTGGAAATCAAAGTATATAATATTGGCTTGTCTTAAATTAAAAAGTCTGACCATAGAGGAGGCCTTGTTAATTAGCCAAAATATATCATATATAACTAACTGCAGTATGATTACTAGTCCCAAGTGGCTCAATTACTTCTATGCTCGTGATCATTACTTAGCACCAGATCCAGAATTGATTTCCCTCTTGCAGGCTGACTGACATACTGCGCCAAAAAAAGGTTATTTATAACATCTAAAAAAAATTTCCTCACTTTTTTCTTGTCCTGTCATCAATTACCAAATAATAGCAGGATAATGGAACTCACCCATAATCACCTTCTTGACAAGCCTGTTTTATGTTTCCAAAGAGAATTGAATTCACAGTACTGTCTGAAGTGGGCAGCGGGTAACACACGCCTACCGTAAGGACCTTGTCATGTTCCCCTATGAACTTAATCCAGATACCCTCACTAGGCCATGAACTGGTCAATTTCTGGATTTTCCTGCACATTAAAGTTTTATTTCACACAAAGTGTCATGGTTCTGTGTTCCCGTCTGTCCTTCCTTGTTGGGCCGCCAGATGGCGGTACTTCTGTTTTGTGTCCTGCTCCCCCTGTTTGATTGTATTATTGTTTTCAATTGTTCAATTATTGTTTTTTGGTTATCTCGTTTTCCCTTCCCTCTCTGTGGCCTGATTGTTCATTGTGCCCTCCTGTGTCTCATCAGTGTCGTGTCTATTTAAGTTCCCTTCTTCCTTGACTCAGGTGCTGGATCCTTGGTTGTTTGTTTGTGTATGCCTCCGATCATGTTCCTGCCCCATGTGTTCCTGCCCAGGTTCTGTTTTCCACGTGCTTTTGGACTTTTGGATTTTCTGTGTTTCCTGTAATTTTGAAGTTTTTCTTTGTGTTGTTTGAGAGTTGCCCTGCGAGGCTTTTTGTTCCCTGCCTTAGTTCCTGTTTTGTTTAGTAAAGTCTTGTTCATCCCATTTTGGAGTTTTTGAGTTTTTTTTCCCCTCACTCTGCGTTTGGGTCCTAACCCCCCACGCACCCTGACACAAAGAGCTACACCCCCACCACTCTTATTGGATCAGTCCTCCCTAATTTGTACCCCTCCGTACTATATTCATTCCCATCCTCCTCCCCAACCCATGTCTCTGTAATCCCAACTATATTACAGCCCTCACTATTCATAGCAGCCTCAAGTTCCAAAAATGTTTTATACTTCTAGCATTTAAACAAAGACATTTCAGATTATTACTTCTATACATCCTCTCCCGTTCCCTCACCCCCCGCCATCCCAAGCCACCCTTACTACAATTTTGCTTTAAAAAGATTTAATTGATGCTCACACTATTATAAGAAGCCTTGACAGCTTCCATCCAGGCAGTCTGCACCTCCCTACCCCTTTCACTCTCTAAACTCCCTGGCCCAAGTCCCTAGGTTAAATAATCCGGTGCTAGCCAAACTAAGCATATGCTGGCCCAGTGCAGCAGTACCCCTCTGGTTCAGGTGTAGCCCGTCACACTTGTACAGGTCACCCCTGTCCCAAAAGTAGCCCCAGTGCTCCATAAACTTGTAACCCTCTGTTCTACACCAGGTTTGTTGCCACACGTTAAACCTCCAAATACAACTTTTCTTCCCTCTGCTTGCATGTGGTATTGATAGTACTCCAGAAAAAAACTACCATGGAGGTTCTGCTCCTAATCTTTTCTGCTAGCTCCACAAATTTGTCCTGCAGAACCTCAAACCCACCCTTACCAATGTCGTAGGTTCCTACGTGAACCATGACCACTGGATCCCTCCCTGCTCTGGCCAGTAGCTTGTCCGTACGCTCCAGGACATCTCCTACCTGGGCACCAGGCAGACAACACACCGTATGAGATTCATTTGCATGCGAACAGACTATGCCGTCAGCCCCCCTAATAAATGAGTCCCCCACCATCACAAACTCCCTTTTCTGGGATGACGTGCCCATCTGCCCAGTAGCTCGTTAGTCCTCCCACTCTCAGGGTCAAGAGCCAGATCCAATTTCTGCAAGGTCCGGAATCCGGTTGGACAGAACAGCCTCTGGAGATGTCACCCCTGTGTGCTGTGCACGCCCTTTTCTGCACATGCGCCCTACTGTCAATCGACTGTCTCTCCCTGCCTGCTCTGAATTCTCCTCCATTCCCGGTTGTGGCATGAACACCAATTCCTTAAAGGGCAAGCTACTCAAGTTGCTGGAACTGTACCAATGGCAAACTGTGGAGTCCAGCGAGCTCAAGATCAACAATCTTGTTCTCAAGGTGCTCAACCAGTTGCCAAGTGGCATCTCTTTCCGATCATCCTGAAACCCTCACACAGATTTGGCCACATTTTTTACCCCCTAACTATCACCCTATGCCTAGAGTCAGTTACTGCCGCCATGGAGGCACCAAGACCACAATTTAAAAATGCACGGGTGGCTCCGGACAACTAGCAGTAGAAACCGGAGAGAGGAAAATAAATAAATAACCGTCCATTTTTAACTGTCTAACGTTAAGCGTTGAATAAATAGCACGAAAAATAACTACCCGATGTGGATTCACTCAGGTTATAATCAACTAACTTAGGTAGCTTTTCTAAATAGCAATGACTGAAAGAACCCTTGTACTAGGAATTTATATCTCTAAACAAAATCCAACCAAAATTTACCTGGAATCAAATTATAATACTCTACAGATAATATTAGCACGTAACAATGCCGAGACGGAGGCACCAGGATCGCAACTTAGAAACACATGGACGCTCTGGGAGACCAGCAGCAGAAATCGGAGAGGAAAAAATAAGGCATGTTTAACTATCTAACATTAAGTATTGAATAAATAAGACAAAAAAGAACTACCCAGTGCAGAATCACTTGGGATATAACCAACTAACTTTAGAATTTTACTAAATAGCCATGACTAAAGGAACCCCTGGACTAGGAAATTTTTTTATTTATATCTCAGAACAAAATACGATGAAAATTTATGCGAAATTAGATTACACTACAGCTAATGTTAGCACATGACTACAAGGGCAAACCCAGGGAATGCCTGGGAACCCAGTGAGCTAGCAGCCAGGGGAGAGGAGGGTCTTTTGAGCTCAGACCTCTTACAGAGGCAGGTGTTGTCCATAACCAGGGTTGCTTGACTGGGTGCTTTTACTTTTAAACTGGAGAACAACTGTGGCCGAGTGTGCTGGTATGATGCACCCCCCAGCAGCACCGCTTCCATGCTCCTGACTGTTGATTGTGTACTTCAACGTCATTTAGTTTATTGCACTGATGTGATGCATGGTTCACAGCATAAAGTATTACACACAATAACTGTCACATGGTGGTGTGATAACCCCCCTGGGAGATGTGGTAGTTCTGGGTGTGCACCGTTGGTTGCCCCATGGAGAGGGAGAGAGAGAGAGCACACCCACACCAACATGAAATCAAATAAACGAACTTCTTCACCCTTACGGCCAAAGTAAAAACAGTGAAGTAAAACCACGAACTAAAACAAACGAAGTAAAACTGAGCGGCAGCTTTTCAGCTGCGGTTCACTTTCTCCAATCATGCGCTCCGACAAACAAAACTGAAACTCGCCCGCTCCTGGTCTCGGCCCCCCAACTGTGGAGAGGAACACACCTGTAAGCACCTGGGCTGATTAGCTAACGCGACCCAGGTGCGAGTGCTCTCTCCACCAGCTGGCGCAGCCTGCCTGCAAAATCATGTTTTAAAATTTTTTTATTTAAATCCCTTGGCAAAACAAAAAGCTGTCCTTCAAAATTTTAGTAGTTCACAAAAGGTTTATTTAAAAAGTCTAATGTAAGCTATACATTTGACAGTTCACTGTACTATACAGTTGTACATTTCACTTGACAGTTTACGGTACAAATGAAAACTACAGCATGAATTTTCATGTCACATTCTCTTCACCGCTGAATATAAATAACACTAATTTTCATAATAATTTTAGTTACATATTGCACTAAACTATTACACTAATTGGATCTCGGTCAGAAACTATTTTAAATAATTAAAGCTTTTATACGTCAGTAAAATTTCAGAAAATGACTTAAAGTTTTAAAGTACACATTTATATTCACCAACATTTATTTTCACAAACACTTAACATGTTTCATGGGGATAACTCAGGGATCTTCAGCAGTGTTAGAAATTTCAATGTCATCTAAAGACTTCAGTTATTTCAAGCGCATATTTGAGACATGTATTCAGTTACACATGCCAAAAAGGCCTTGCATAACGAATTAGTGTTATCATGGTGTTCACATATACTGAGTCATCTCTGAAGAGACTTTAAGCTGCTATATTGTGATTAAACCTGCAGGTGGTGTAATACATTAGAGCAAGGAAAAACTTTTTATCTCTGAGACCATATATTATTGAACTCAAAGCCCTGGAGACGATACCCAAGGCCACAAAATTGAAGTATCGTATAGTCAAATAGAGCTCTAAATTGTGCTCCAGTGCTATTTTCTCAGTGTAGGGGCCCAGCATGTCAGCTATGCACAGAATGAGCTGCAGGCCGTGGAGCAGGAGTGTGCGTCTCCCCTTTGACGCAGACTGCTTATTTTCTCCAGAGGCAGCCAGAGCCGCCAGCATGATTTTAAAAAAACAAAACAGAATGATGATCACAATCACAGCTAAGTCCACTTGATACCAGACAGCCCGCATGACGCTATGCCACTGAGCCTCAATCACGATCTTATACTGGCACACGGTCAGCTTGGCAAAGTAGCCTGGCGGGGCCGTGACTATCAGGATAAAGAGGTCCACAAAAGGGGTGAGGGAGCTGTAGGCTGAGACGACGATGATGACAGCCAGCGTCCTACTAGGGGTGGCGATGTCAGCGTGTCTTAGCGGCATGCAGATGGCCACATAGCGCTCTAAGCACATAGCAGTGATGGTCAGTGGCGTGCATCTGGTAACGATCGCCATGACAATGCAGAGCAGGATGCAGGAACCCACAGGACAGAGCAGATAGTTATACTTAAACAGCATAGACAGTTCTGTGAGCAGCAGGTAGATTGAGTCCACCAGCAAGGTGTGAGCAAACAGGATGTAGCGTGCATTGCCCCGGAAAGCCTGCTTACTGAAGAAGGTGAAGAGCATGAAGATGTCGATGTAAATAAAGAACCAAACCAGCACTTGAGCTATGGCCATCTTAATCCTCAGCACCACGGGGTCACTAGTAATAAGTTGCAGCTCCTCACTGCTGCTGTTCTGATCCATGGGTCATACACCTGCAGGATACAGGAGAAAATTGGAAACGGGGGTTACAAAGGATAACATTAAGGATAACATATCTGTTGAGAGCATTTTCATGCAAATCCCAAAATGCTATTCACACCTGTTGAATCTTCCGAACTTAGCATTCTAATAAACCAATAAAAAAGCCTAATTAAAATGCAAAATAAATCTTTTTGTTAGGAAGCAATCAAATAAATCCACATCCAGATGTGCTGTCAAAGAAGCGATAAAATGATATACATTTGTTTTCTCCAAAAGTATTAAAATATTGAGACTAATTTCACAACTCCACAGTTTACTACCACTTCTAAATGTTATTTCTGTGCACAGTACAATAAGAATTAAGCAAAATATATATAAATTGCACATGGTCTGTGTACCTTGACTCTTTTAATGAAGCATTCTAACCCTCAGTAAAATTGCAACAGCTCACAGTGGTTTTTATAGTGTGGTGAGCATGGTTTCTGTCCAATGACTTTAGAGGGAGTTGTTTTGAATATTGCCATGCTGCAGACACACCCAACAACCAGGCCAAACTCATTCCATGATGTCAGTATACCATCCCATTGCATCCCAATTTTCCATTTACTACTGTCCAGGAATTTAAATCGTAAATCTGATTACACAGCACTGCATTGCAAGCGAAGGTTTTTAGAGAAAATAGATTTAGGCAAAGGGAATGTGTTAAATTTGCAAATCAAGTGCCAAGTTTAAAAATAAATAAATAAATAAATAATATACGTTAACTTTGTTTACCGTCTATACAGCAAAGATTGAAACCGTGCAGTGTTGGCCAAGTTATCGGGCTATGTGAAAAGTTTTTTTTTAAATCTTTAAGCCAGTTAAGTTAAGATAGTCATAGAGATAGGAACAAAAATACTTAGACCATTCTGTGTGGAATTCTCTCTTTTGTTAGTCCATTTTTCCTCACAGAGCGGAACAATAATTCGCGAAATGGTATCATATCGGTTGGAGAAATAGGAAGCCCGAAACTTTGATTGGCTGTTTACGGGCGTTGCCTGCGATAAGTTAAACTGTGGGCAATATTTTTCGGGCAACTTTGGTTGCTCGGTTTCCCAGTTGCTCGAATTTCTGCCTCCATTCATATTGAATGAGAGGTGGCGGCCAGACCCCGCAAGGCATGTTGGGATTGCCGGCGGCGCGGCGTTTTACAGTCATTTACAGCCTCTGGGCGAGAGGCGGGGAGGCCGCGGGGGAGATGGCAAAAATTCAACTTTGACCCCATCGCCGCGTCGCGGTAATGATCCGTCAAGTAAATTTTCCCTATTTTTTCTAATTTTAGTTCCACATTCTATCGTTCCACAATGGAGGACCTAACTCGTAATTTCCGTATCGGGTTTCCCAACTTAATAAAATCACTTACAGAGACACTGATAAGAGGAACGCAGCGTGGAGAAAAGTCTCTGAAATTGTCGGTGGCTCTGCTATGTAGTTATCTCTGTTACTATTAGTTATCACTGTCCTGTCTGAATAAAAATCATTTTTGTAACCTAGCTCTGAAAAATGTTAGCCTAGCTAGGTTGTCTAATGTCTAGCTAGTGAGTAACAACCAATAATAACAACAACAAAAAATTAATCCTAATGTATTTGTTGCTAGTTGTTCGTTTCTACCTAGCTAGCTAACCAGATATAACTTCGAAGGCATTAGCTGGCTAATTAGCCAGACAATGTTTTTGTTGTTGGTTGTTACTCACTAGCTAGACATTAGATAGCCCAGCTAGGCAGCTGACTAACATCTTTCAGATCTAGGTTACTGTAAAAATGATTTTTATTCAGACAGGACAATGAATATGAAACACGACATTAAACTCGGTTAACATTTAACGAACACAACTGTCTTTCAAAAATAGATGACACGCCCACAAACAGCCGATTGTGGGGACCTGGCACGGCGCCAGGCGGCCGTAGCCGCGTATAGTAAAGGCAGGTCCACAGATGTGCCCTGGCTCCTGTAAGCCACTGCCTTGCAAATCTGAGGGCCAGTGGTTCAAGCGTTAAAAAGTGTTAACAACCGCTCTCCTCCAGGAGTGTGCACTTCCCATACCCTTAGCCTATGTGACTGTTCACTAAAACCAGCTGCAGCTGGTCCTCAGTGAACGAAATGCAGCTGTCCCTCACTGCAGCACTCAGGCAGTCCCCATCAGTGAGACTGGGGGCTGCGCAGTACCTGCATTCCTGCGGACCTGTTTGCAGATGCAGGCAGCCAGATGGAATCTGTGGGGACACCCTGCCGCCAACCCGCCACACAGAGAAATACTGGAGCCCACAAATTTTGGGATGGATGGTCTTTTGATGGTGTGCTTAGTGGCAGGATTCTCAGACATGTGTCGGTACAAAGCCACACAATTTACAGCCAGATGTTTGCTGAATTGGTGTATGAGGCCTCACAATGAAGAAAAACCCAGAAAGAGGCCTTTTATACCCGCAGTCAGTGCAATTAAGGGTGCTGACTGCCACAATGAGACTGATTTTATACACGAGGCAGAATGTGTGAGAGACAGATTGAGGGCATTGTGTGTTTATTGATACATTTTTTTCTGAGCACCTTTGTCTGTATTCATTCTGAAATAACATTAGATAGCACAAAAAGTATTGTTTCTATTCTATTTCAATTTTAGGCCTTGACATGAGATTGAAACACAGGTAGGTATGTGTAGCTACAGCACACTTCCAGCTCTGTAGACCTGTGTGTGCCATGCAAGGAGGGAGTTCTTGCCAGAAAGCTCCAGAGAGCCCCCACCCCCCGCCCCCCTCCCCACTCCACACCACAGTGAAAACACAGACATTAAATATTAACAGACAACTCCTGTGATACGTGCCTAATTGCACCGTCTTGTTTGTTCTTTTGTTGAGAAAACAAGGATTCTCTGTGGAGTTGGAGCATGTTTTCTGTCCAATGACTATAGAGGGATTTGTTTTGAATATTGCCATGCTGCAGACACACCCAACAACCAGGCCCTATTGAGGTTCCAAACCCAGGCCTAATTGCGTGATGTCAGCATATCATCCCATTGCAGAATGTTTTCCATGAACTTTACTGCTGCTGTCTACTGTCCTATAATGTAGCTGCTTGGCCGCTGTAATCAGTGCTGGGAGTAATAAGTTTTAATAGATCCTGTTTGTTTGTAGATGGAGAAAGTGCTATCAGAAAGAAACCAGAAATGTGAAAAATTAGACAAGAGCAGGCCAGTAACCCAAAAAATCCAGCAAGTGAGCAAAACAAATTAAAAAAAACTCTCTAGTGAGAAAATAAAGGTATTATACTCTATATTAAGCTTAATACAGAAGAACAATAAACCTGGCACATGTCCTGAACGTGCCCTCATTTGAATTAATCTAAATTTTTCAATTGAGAACCCCCACCCTGACTTCAGTTTCCTAACATTGCAAAAATAATCGTTAACCTTTCATGAGGGGTGTAGGCTACTGTGGTTGTGACATTTCCATTTGTCTCAGCAATTGTTTTTTGGTTTTTTTTTTTGTGGTTTTTTTTTGTGTATAGCAAAACGACAATGCTAAAAAGTAAATCTTGATCATCCTGTAAAATTCCAGATTAGGATAACCGTAATCCACGTGTTTCTTGAAAGGATAGTTTGTATTTTTAGACCCAGGTCCACTGAGCTATTCATCACTAAATTATGTGATAAATTGTGGCCTTATGCCCTCCCACCCTGTGTACGCACAGCTCACTCTGTTTGCCGTCAGCTTTGTTAGACAAATTATTTATCTTACCATCTGAAGAGAATGTGGTCATTCAAAGCATAGCTGTCGTATCAGAGTGTCAAATAGGAGTCATTTATAGTGGAAATACAGCAATTCAGCTGTTACACTTGAAAAAAAAATGTTTTGTTTTTTAATGACTACAATATATGTTTGAATAATTGTCTGCATCCAGTGTTTTGGGTGTATGAGAAGCACATCATGGATAAAATATATCAATAAAATGGGGTTTTTAAAAAAAATTGTGTTCACAAATGAGATATTTTATTTGTTTACATTGTAGAAGAAATTATACTATTGTACTTATTTGGCAAAACTTAATTTGACCAAAAAGCTTACAGTACATTAATGGGGCAAACGTATGTCTGGATAGATTCAATATTTATTTCATAGGCCTAAATATTTCTAATTTTTATCTTTCCAATGTTTTTATATTTCAAATATTTAATCTATTTCTTCATCCCCCTCCCCTTCTGTCATGTGAATATTTGAAAATGTTGTCATATAAATGTTTGTTTGTAAATGTTAATAGTATATGATGCTAGAAAAATGTCGTCATGGAGATAATGAAGTATTCCATGTATGTATGTATGTATGTATGTATGTATGTACAGTATTTACAGTATTTTACAATCACAAATGTTTGTAAATGCTTGTTTTGTAAAATTAACTTCACAAGCAAGTATAAAGATATCCTCTCTGGTGTGTAAGTGTTTGTCAGCTGTTTAAAACATTCATTTAAATGTTACGTATTCCATTTTTTATGCGATGTGAGTAACTTGGCATTTCTGTACATTGAAAACATATTTTTCTTCAGATTTCAGTTACGTAGAACATCATATATAACTATAATTTTATATAATGTATTTTTTACTGGACATCTATTCAACCAAAAACCAGTCCATAAGTGACATATTTTCCACAATATAAAATACATTAGTCTTCACTGGAATAGCATCGTATTTATTAAGGGAAACGTGCTGACAAAATGTTCAAATGTTTTGCCACTGCATACATGTATTGTCACAATATCACTGTGTTCACTGTAGATGTACACTGAAATTATTTGTCATCATTAAAAAGTACTCCAATTTGGGATAATTTCATATTGGGTGAAAGGCTAGACACAAAAAATATACAAGATATTCAAATTCAGGTAATGCCTTCAAGTGAGTACTTTGAAATACCCAGCGTACACGTGACAGTTTGTTGTTAAAAGTGTAAAGATACACTTGTATACCTCAACACTGAGCTCAATCAAAACATTTTCTCTTATTGACATCAGCAGATGGCACTATTTCCTACAATCTGGTGCTGGCAACTAATTGTCTTGAAAGCCATTTCTAACGGAAATGAAAAAGGTCCCTAAACTCAGCCATGAGATGTCACTCAGTATGTCGCAAATGCGCTGGTTTGTGATGTCGTGCTGGTGAGGAAACATAAAATGTACAAGATCAATGCCATTTTATTGTGCTTGGGCCAATTAAAGCGTACAGTTCCTGACATGGCTACAGTTTTTCTTTTTATTAAAAATAGACAAACATTGAGTAATATGTGTTTATAAATACAGTTTGATTACTTGTTCTCTTTCTCTGAAAAACGTGCTGTACTTTTTATTTTAAGGGATTGAGATCACTTCATATCAAGCTTGGGGCACCAACACACAGCTTGTGCATTGACTAACCTTTTTTGAAAACTGCCTTAAAGGTTCTATTTTGTTACAATGCTCTTTAAACTTGAAAAACACAAGCAAGATGTCACAGGTTTGCTGAACTACAAGTCTGAAATGTACGGTGAGGCAGTATCCTGGAAGATTTTTTGTTTTAATTAAATTCATACAATATAAAATGATAGGAACTAGAAGATGCAAAGGCTATAACACACTGGAATTTAGGGTGATATTTTATTTCACTTCTTCCTTAAAAGTCATGCAAACTTATAAAATTTAGCTGAATCCTTTTTTGGGAGTCCAATGAGCATGGAAGTATATTTTCTGTGGCTTTCTCTGTTGCACATTCATTCTAAGCTGCTACGTTTCTCCAGAGAGCGGTACACCTCGCAGCTCATGTAATATTTCAGGGCAAGGAAAAACTTTTTATCCCTAAGGCCATAGATAAGGGGACTCAGGGCCCTTGAGATAATGGTAAAAGCAATGAAAATGAAGAATCGGATGGTCAGGTACAAGTGTTGACTTTGCTTCTGAGCAGCAGCCAGTATATAGGGGGACCACAGGTCAGCCATGCACAGAATGAGCTGCAGGCCGTGGAACAGGAGTGTGCGTCGCCCCTTTGACACAGACTGCTTATTCTCTCCAGAGGCAGCCTGAGCTGCCAGCATGATCTTGGTGTAGCAGAACAGTATGATCACCATAATAATGCCAAAGATCATCTAATTTAAGATGACATACATGAGGTTGTGCCACTCAGTCACCAGCATGACTTGATAATGGCATGAAGTGGGCTTGGCAAAGTAGCCCGGTGGGGCCGTAACAGCGAGGATGGCGAGGTCCATAATGACCCTGACGGAGCTGCATGCCCAGATAATAGCGATGGCAGCCATGGTCCTGCCGATGGTGGAAATGCTGGCATGTCTAAGCGGCATGCAGATGGCCACATAGCGCTCCAGGCACATAGCGGTGATGGTGTAGGGCGTGTTTTTGGAGGTAATCGCCATAAGAACGCAGAGCACGATGCAGTAACTGACAGGTATAAGCACGTTGAAGTAGCCGAACAGCACCACCAGGTCTGTGAGCAGCAGGAGTACAGAGTCCACCAGCAGGGTGTGAGCAAACAGGATGTAGCGTGCATCGCTCCGGAAAGCCTGCTTACTGAAGAAGGTGAAGAGCATGAAGATGTCGATGTAAATAAAGAACCACACCAGCACTTGCACTATGGCCGTCCTCACCCTCAACACCCTGGGGTCGCTATCAATTAGAATCAGGTTCCCACTGCTGCTGTTCTGATCCATGGCTCATACACCTGTAGGAAACAGAAGAGAAGTCCGAAAGGAGCAAATATTAATTGTGACTAATGCAGCACTTCTCACACTGAAATCAGCTCCTCATTGCTGTTGTCTGACTCATGGAAATGAAAAATATTTTATCACATAAATAATATTAATATCCATATCCATAATTCTTTCATCCAAAGAATGAAATGTTATTGGAAATTTTCCTGTGAAAGATGTTTCAATGTAAAGATGTCTATGAATTGTCTATATAACAGAATATATTTTTACATTTTATTAGATCTTAGGTTAAAGATCTTGTATAATTGCGAACTGCAAAGAATTAAGTAATACAAGCTGCCAGTTTATAATAAGCATTTGTCAAACAATATTCACTTTGTTATAGCTTCTGTTACAGTATGGCATGTTACCAAAAAAGACACGAATCATAGTCAATGTAGTAAAAAAAATAATAATTTGGTATATAAAGCTCTGAAAAAGAAAGTTCACTCGTTTATTTTCCATTTTTGAATAGTGATTTATTATCTTTTAAATGTAAATGGAAAATTCATGCTGCACCAAAAAGTTTTATGCTCAGATTTCACAGTCATACCTATATTCACAACTACCAAATGGCCTCGATCAGCTCACATGTTCAACTTTATGGGTAAATAATTCAAACTTACTCTCTTATTAGAAGTGCAATATCAGAAAAGTACCAAAATAGTTGATGAAAAACATCCCAAAATTAATATCAATTGATATTAAATGCATTGCTTCCAAATGAACTGCAGCTTCGTCTTATGCCTGCATAACTTTTCAACAGCACATTCATTGGAAATGAGCAAAATGGATTCAAAGAGAAATAAAGGTTGTAATGAACAGCTATAATGTCAGCTAGTTCAAAATGACCTTGAATAATTCTGGACATCAGATCCTCAGCAAAATGACAGATGAGTCGAAAGCTTTTTCTTATATATAGAGGTGGGGCCTGATTCTCTTCCAGAAGGAACTGTTGAATATTACTGTATTGTTTACAAACGTCAACAGGCCCCTTGCGGATGTTTGTTATAAGGGACCCAATCAAGAAATCTTGAAGTTGCTCGGCAAATTCTACCAATGAAGAGGCATTGTTAAAAGCTTTCTGTTTTTTTAATTTTATTTATTTATTTATTTATTTATTTTGAAGAGACAGTTCCTATGGAGCTGCTATGTTCTTCTAAATGCAATAAACAATGTGTCCTTAGTTGTGACACTCCAATTAATAATTTGTTTCTTCAGAAATGTTCAAAAATGTATTAAATTTATATGTTCTTTTTTGTTATCAAAGCACCGGCCTTGGTCACGAGCACATTTCATGTCAATATCTGGCATCCAGTCATGGAATCTTTTTAATTACCCAGCATACAGCTGAGGCCAAGGGAAATCATAGTTTCAGTTATACTTTGCAGATATGTAACCGAGCCCAATTTTTCCATGTCCCAAGTCAAGTCTTCGGATCAAAACTCACAGAAATAAATCAAATCCAAGTGAGAGAATATCTGCCTGCCTGGCTGACATCTGGACATGGATGGCCAGGCATCACCTGAAGCTCAATCTCAACAAGCCGGAGCTGCTGTTCATTCCTCACAAAACCTCCCTACAGCGACTGCCTCTCACTCTACAAATACTGTAGTAGATTCCAAACTATCAGCTGGGCCTCCCCGTTTTGTTTCATCAGCAAATTTGACTAATGTACTTTCTATGTCCCTGTCAAGGTCACTGATATAAATGAGGAAGAGCAGTGGTCTCAGCACCGATCCTTGTGGGACTCCACTTCCAACAGTTCCCTGCTCAGATGATATCCCTCCTACTACGCTTTGTGTTCCACCCTGTAGCTACTTCCGAATCCACTCTAAAATACCTCCTCTAATTCCTACTATCTTCATTTTGTTAACAAGTCTCTCACGTCTTACAATATCAAATGCTTTTTGGAAATCAAAGTATATAATATTGGCTTGTCTTAAACTAAAAAGTCTGACCATAGAGGAGGCCTTGTTAATTTGCCAAAATATATCAAAACTAACTGCAGTATGATTACTAGTCCCAAGTGGCTCAATTACTTCTATGCTCGTGATCATTACTTAGCACCAGATCCAGAATTGATTTGTATTATTGTTTTCAATTGTTCAAATATTGTTTTTTGGTTGTCTCGTTTTCCCTTCCCTCTCTGTGGCCTGATTGTTCATTGTGCCCTCCTGTGTCTCGTCAGTGTCGTGTCTATTTAAGTTCCCTTCTTCCTTGACTCAGGTGCTGGATCCTTGGTTGTTTGTTTGTGTATGCCTCCGATCATGTTCCTGCCCCATGTGTTCCTGCCCAGGTTCTGTTTTCCACGTGCTTTTGGACTTTTGGATTTTCTGTGTTTCCTGTAATTTTGAAGTTTTTCTTTGTGTTGTTTGAGAGTTGCCCTGCGAGGCTTTTTGTTCCCTGCCTTAGTTCCTGTTTTGTTTAGTAAAGTCTTGTTCATCCCATTTTGGAGTTTTTGAGTTTTTTTCCCCCTCACTCTGCGTTTGGGTCCTAACCCCCCACGCACCCTGACACAAAGAGCTACACCCCCACCACTCTTATTGGATCTATCCTCCCTAATTTGTACCCCTCCGTACTATATTAATTCCCATCCTCCTCCCCAATCCATGTCTCTGTAATCCCAACTATCAAATTCCAAAAATGAATTTTTTATACTTCTAGCATTTAAACAAAGACATTTCAGATTATTACTTCTATACATCCTCTCCCGTTCCCTCACCCCCCGCCATCCCAAGCCACCCTTACTACAATTTTGCTTTAAAAAGATTTAATTGATGCTCACACTATTATAAGAAGCCTTGACAGCTTCCATCCAGGCAGTCTGCACCTCCCTACCCCTTTCACTCTCTAAACTCCCTGGCCCAAGTCCCTAGGTTAAATAATCCGGTGTTACCCAAACTAAGCATATGCTGGCCCAGTGCAGCAGTACCCCCCTGGTTCAGGTGCACACTTGTACAGGTCACCCCTGTCCCAAAAGTAGCCCCAATGCTCCATAAACTTGTAACCCTCTTTTCTACACCAGGTTTGTTGCCATACGTTAAACCTCCAAATACAACTTTTCTTCCCTCTGCTTGCATGTGGTATTGATAGTACTCCAGAAAAAAACTACCATCGAGGTTTTGCTCCTAATCTTTTCTGCTAGCTCCACAAATTTGTCCTGAAGAACCTCAAACCCACCCTTACCAATGTCGTAGGTTCCTACGTGAACCATGACCACTGGATCCCTCCCTGCTCTGGCCAGTAGCTTGTCCGTACGCTCCAGGATATCTCCTACCTGGGCACCAGGCAGACAACACACCGTATGAGATTCATTTGCATGCGAACAGACTATGCCGTCAGCCCCCCTAATAAATGAGTCCCCCACCATCACAAACTCCCTTTTCTGGGATGACGTGCCCATCTGCCCAGTGGCTCGTTAGTCCTCCCACTCTCAGGGTCAAGGGCCAGATCCAATTTCTGCAAGGTCCGGAATCCGGTTGGACAGAACAGCCTCTGGAGATGTCACCCGTGTACTGTGCACGCCCTTTTCTGCACGTGCGCCCTACTGTCAATCGACTGTCTCTCCCTGCCTGCTCTGAATTCTCCTCCATTCCCGGTTGTGGCATGAACATCAATTCCTTAAAGGGCAAGCTACTCAAGTTGCTGGAACTGTACCAATGGCAAACTGTGGAGTCCAGCGAGCTCAAGATCAACAATCTTGTTCTCGAGGTGCTCAACCAGTTGCCAACAGTGGCATCTCTTTCCGATCATCCTGAAACCCTCACACAGATTTGGCCACATTTTTTACCCCCTAACTATCACCCTATGCCTAGAGTCAGTTACTGCCGCGATGGAGGCACCAAGACCACAATTTAAAAATGCACGGGTGGCTCCGGACAACTAGCAGTAGAAACCGGAGAGAGGAAAATAAATAAATAACCGGCCATTTTTAACTGTCGTTGAATAAATAGCACGAAAAATCACTACCCGATGTGGATTCACTCAGGTTATAATCAACTAACTTAGGTAGCTTTTCTAAATAGCAATGACTGAAAGAACCCTTGTACTAGGAATTTATATCTCAAAACAAAATCCAACCAAAATTTACCTGGAATCAAATTATAATACTCTACAGATAATATTAGCACGTAACCATGCCGAGACGGAGGCACCGGGATCGCAACTTAGAAACACATGGACGCTCTGGGAGACCAGCAGCAGAAATCGGAGAGGAAAAAATAAGGCATGTTTAACTATCTAACATTAAGTATTGAATAAATAAGACAAAAAAGAACTACCCAGTGCAGAATCACTTGGGATATAACCAACTAACTTTAGAATTTTACTAAATAGCCATGACTAAAGGAACCCCTGGACTAGGAAAATTTTTTATTTATATCTCAGAACAAAATACGATGAAAATTTATGCGAAATTAGATTACACTACAGCTAATGTTAGCACATGACTACAAGGGCAAACCCAGGGAATGCCTGGGAACCCAGTGAGCTAGCAGCCAGGGGAGAGGAGGGTCTTTTGAGCTCAGACCTCTTACAGAGGCAGGTGTTGTCCATAACCAGGGTTGCTTGACTGGGTGCTTTTACTTTTAAACTGGAGAACAACTGTGGCCGAGTGTGCTGGTATGATGCACCCCCCAGCAGCACCGCTTCCATGCTCCTGACTGTTGATTGTGTACTTCAACGTCATTTAGTTTATTGCACTGATGTGATGCATGGTTCACTGCCTAAAGTATTACACACAATAACTGTCACATGGTGGTGTGATAACCCCCCTGGGAGATGTGGTAGTTCTGGGTGTGCACCGTTGGTTGCCCCATGGAGAGGGAGAGAGAGAGAGCACACCCACACCAACATGAAATCAAATAAACGAACTTCTTCACCCTTACGGCCAAAGTAAAAACAGTGAAGTAAAACCACGAACTAAAACAAACGAAGTAAAACTGAGCGGCAGCTTTTCAGCTGCGGTTCACTTTCTCCAATCATGCGCTCCGACAAACAAAACTGAAACTCGCCCGCTCCTGGTCTCGGCCCCCCAACTGTGGAGAGGAACACACCTGTAAGCACCTGGGCTGATTAGCTAACGCGACCCAGGTGCGAGTGCTCTCTCCACCAGCTGGCGCAGCCTGCCTGCAAAATCATGTTTAAAAATTTTTTTATTTAAATCCCTTGGCAAAACAAAAAGCTGTCCTTCAAAATTTTAGTAGTTCACAAAAGGTTTATTTAAAAAGTCTAATGTAAGCTATACATTTGACAGTTCACTGTACTATACAGTTGTACATTTCACTTGACAGTTTACGGTACAAATGAAAACTACAGCATGAATTTTCATGTCACATTCTCTTCACCGCTGAATATAAATAACACTAATTTTCATAATAATTTTGGTTACATATTGCACTAAACTATTACACTAATTGGATCTCGGTCAGAAACTATTTTAAATAATTAAAGCTTTTATACGTCAGTAAAATTTCAGAAAATGACTTAAAGTTTTAAAGTACACATTTATATTCACCAACATTTATTTTCACAAACACTTAACATGTTTCATGGGGATAACTCAGGGATCTTCAGCAGTGTTAGAAATTTCAATGTCATCTAAAGACTTCAGTTATTTCAAGCGCATATTTGAGACAGATGTATTCACAGTTACACATGCCAAAAAGGCCTTGCATAACGAATTAGTGTTATCATGGTGTTCACATATACTGAGTCATCTCTGAAGAGACTTTAAGCTGCTATATTGTGATTAAACCTGCAGGTGGTGTAATACATTAGAGCAAGGAAAAACTTTTTATCTCTGAGACCATATATTATTGAACTCAAAGCCCTGGAGACGATACCCAAGGCCACAAAATTGAAGTATCGTATAGTCAAATAGAGCTCTAAATTGTGCTCCAGTGCCATTTTCTCAGTGTAGGGGCCCAGCATGTCAGCTATGCACAGAATGAGCTGCAGGCCGTGGAGCAGGAGTGTGCGTCTCCCCTTTGACGCAGACTGCTTATTTTCTCCAGAGGCAGCCAGAGCCGCCAGCATGATTTTAAAAAAACAAAACAGAATGATGATCACAATCACAGCTAAGTCCACTTGATACCAGACAGCCCGCATGACGCTATGCCACTGAGCCTCAATCACGATCTTATACTGGCACACGGTCAGCTTGGCAAAGTAGCCTGGCGGGGCCGTGACTATCAGGATAAAGAGGTCCACAAAAGGGGTGAGGGAGCTGTAGGCTGAGACGACGATGATGACAGCCAGCGTCCTACGAGGGGTGGCGATGTCAGCGTGTCTTAGCGGCATGCAGATGGCCACATAGCGCTCTAAGCACATAGCAGTGATGGTCAGTGGCGTGCATCTGATAACGATCCCCATGACAATGCAGAGCAGGATGCAGGAACCCACAGGACAGAGCAGATAGTTATACTTAAACAGCATAGACAGTTCTGTGAGCAGCAGGTAGATTGAGTCCACCAGCAGGGTGTGAGCAAACAGGATGTAGCGTGCGTTGCCCCGGAAAGCCTGCTTACTGAAGAAGGTGAAGAGCATGAAGATGTCGATGTAAATAAAGAACCAAACCAGCACTTGAGCTATGGCCATCTTAATCCTCAGCACCACGGGGTCACTAGTAATAAGTTGCAGCTCCTCACTGCTGCTGTTCTGATCCATGGGTCATACACCTGCAGGATACAGGAGAAAATTGGAAACGGGGGTTACAAAGGATAACATTAAGGATAACATATCTGTTGAGAGCATTTTCATGCAAATCCCAAAATGCTATTCACACCTGTTGAATCTTCCAAACTTAGCATTCTAATAAACCAATAAAAAAGCCTAATTAAAATGCAAAATAAATCTTTTTTTAGGAAGCAATCAAATAAATCCACATCCAGATGTGCTGTCAAAGAAGCGATAAAATGATATACATTTGTTTTCTCCAAAAGTATTAAAATATTGAGACTAATTTCACAACTCCACAGTTTACTACCACTTCTAAATGTTATTTCTGTGCACAGTACAATAAGAATTAAGCAAAATATATATAAATTGTACATGGTCTGTGTACCTTGACTCTTTTAATGAAGCATTCTAACCCTCAGTAAAATTGCAACAGCTCACAGTGGTTTTTATAGTGTGGTGAGCATGGTTTCTGTCCAATGACTTTAGAGGGAGTTGTTTTGAATATTGCCGTGCTGCAGACACACCCAACAACCAGGCCAAACTCATTCCATGATGTCAGTATACCATCCCATTGCATCCCAATTTTCCATTTACTACTGTCCAGGAATTTAAATCGTAAATCTGATTACACAGCACTGCATTGCAAGCGAAGGTTTTTAGAGAAAATAGATTTAGGCAAAGGGAATGTGTTAAATTTGCAAATCAAGTGCCAAGTTTAAAAATAAATAAATAAATAAATAATATACGTTAACTTTGTTTACCGTCTATACAGCAAAGATTGAAACCGTGCAGTGTTGGCCAAGTTATCGGGCTATGTGAAAAGTTTTCTTTTAAATCTTTAAGCCAGTTAAGTTAAGATAGTCATAGAGATAGGAACAAAAATACTTAGACCATTCTGTGTGGAATTCTCTCTTTTGTTAGTCCATTTTTCCTCACAGAGCGGAACAATAATTCGCGAAATGGTATCATATCGGTTGGAGAAATAGGAAGCCCGAAACTTTGATTGGCTGTTTACGGGCGTTGCCTGCGATAAGTTAAACTGTGGGCAATATTTTTCGGGCAACTTTGGTTGCTCGGTTGCCCAGTTGCTGGTATTTCTTGCTCCATTCATTTTGAATGAGAGGTGGCGGCCAGACCCCGCAAGGCATGTTGGGATTGCCGGCGGCGCGGCGTTCTACAGTCATTTACAGCCTCTGGGCGAGAGGCGGGGAGGCCGCGGGGGAGATGGCAAAAATTCAACTTTGACCCCATCGCCGCGTCGCGGTAATGATCCGTCAAGTAAATTTTTCCTATTTTTTTCTAATTTTAGTTCCACATTCTATCGTTCCACAATGGAGGACCTAACTCGTAATTTCCGTATCGGGTTTCCCAACTTAATAAAATCACTTACAGAGACACTGATAAGTGTCTCCACGCAACGTGGAGAAAAGTCTCTGAAATTGTCGGTGGCTCTGCTATGTAGTTATCTCCGTTACTATTAGTTATCACTGTCCTGTCTGAATAAAAATCATTTTTGTAACCTAGCTCTGAAAAATGTTAATAAGCTGCCTAGCTAGGTTGTCTAATGTCTAGCTAGTGAGTAACAACCAACAATAACAACAACAAAAAATTCATCCTAATGTATTTGTTGCTAGTTGTTCGTTTCTACCTAGCTAGCTAACCAGATATAACTTCGAAGGCATTAGCTGGCTAATTAGCCAGACATTTTTTGTTTTTGTTGTTGGTTGTTACTCACTAGCTAGACATTAGACAGCCCAGCTAGGCAGCTGACTAACATCTTTCAGATCTAGGTTACTGTAAAAATGATTTTTATTCAGACAGGACAATGAATATGAAACACGACATTAAACTCGGTTAACATTTAACGAACACAACTGTCTGTCAAAAATAGATGACACGCCCACAAACAGCCGATTGTGGGGAGGCGGCACGGCGCCAGGCGGCCGTAGCCGCGTATAGTAAAGGCAGGTCCACAGATGTGCCCTGGCTCCTGTAAGCCACTGCCTTGCAAATCTGAGGGCCAGTGGTTCAAGCGTTAAAAAGTGTTAAAAACCGCTCTCCTCCAGGAGTGTGCACTTCCCACACCCTTAGCCTATGTGACTGTTCACTAAAACCAGCTGCAGCTGGTCCTCAGTGAACGAAATGCAGCTGTCCCTCACTGCAGCACTTAGGCAGTCCCCATCAGTGAGACTGGGGGCTGTGCAGTACCTGCATTCCTGCGGACCTGTTTGCAGATGCAGGCAGCCAGATGGAATCTGTGGGGACACCCTGTCACCAACCCGCCACACAGAGAAATACTGGAGCCCACAAATTTTGGGATGGATGGTCTTTTGATGGTGTGCTTAGTGGCAGGATTCTCAGACATGTGTCGGTACAAAGCCACACAATTTACAGCCAGATGCTTGCTGAATTGGTGTATGAGGCCTCACAATGAAGAAAAACCCAGAAAGAGGCCTTTTATACCCGCAGTCAGTGCAATTAAGGGTGCCGACTGCCACAATGAGACTGATTTTATACACAAGGCAGAATGTGTGAGAGACAGATTGAGGGCATTGTGTGTTTATTGATACATTTTTTTCTGAGCACCTTTGTCTGTATTCATTCTGAAATAACATTAGATAGCACAAAAAGTATTGTTTCTGAATTCCTTCCATTTTAGGCCTTGACATGAGATTGAAACACAGGTAGGTATGTGTAGCTACAGCACACTTCCAGCTCTGTAGACCTGTGTGTGCCATGCAAGGAGGGAGTTCTTGCCAGAAAGCTCCAGAGAGCCCCCACCCCCAGCCCCCCTCCCCGCTCCCCACCACAGTGAAAACACAGACATTAAATATTAACAGACAACTCCTGATACGTGCCTAATTGCACCGTCTTGTTTGTTCTTTTGTTGAGAAAACAAGGATTCTCTGTGGAGTTGGAGCATGTTTTCTGTCCAATGACTATAGAGGGATTTGTTTTGAATATTGCCATGCTGCAGACACACCCAACACCCAGGCCTAATTGCGTGATGTCAGCATATCATCCCATTGCAGAATGTTTTCCATGAACCTTACTGCTGCTGTCTACTGTCCTATAATGTAGCTGCTTGGCCGCTGGAATCTGTGCTGGGAGTAATAAGTTTTAATAGATCCTGTTTGTTTGTAGATGGAGGAAGTGCTATCAGAAAGAAACCAGAAATGTGAAAAATTAGACAAGAGCAGGCCAGTAAACCAAAACATCCAGCAAGTGAGCAAAACAAATTAAAAAAAACTCTCTAGTGTGAAAATAAAGGTATTATACTCTATATTAAGGTTAATACAGAAGAACAAAAAACCTGGCACATGTCCTGAACGTGCCCTCATTTGAATGAATCTAAATTTTTTAATTGAGAACCCCCACCCTGACTTCAGTTTCCTAGCATTGCAAAAATAATCGTTAACCTTTCATGAGGGGTGTAGGCTACTGTGGTTGTGACATTTCCATTTGTCTCAGCAATTGTTTTTTTGTTTTTTTGTTTTTTGTTTTTTTTTGTGTATAGCAAAACGACAATGCTAAAAAGTAAATCTTGATCATCCTGTAAAATTCCAGATTAGGATAACCGTAATCCACGTGTTTCTTGAAGGGATAGTTTGTATTTTTAGACCCAGGTCCACTGAGCTATTCATCACTAAATTATGTGATAAATTGTGTAAAATAAAAAGAAAAAGGTCCCTAAACTCAGCCATGAGATGTCACTCAGTATGTCGCAAATGCGCTGGTTTGTGATGTTGTGATGGTGAGGAAACATAAAATGTACATGATCAATGCCATTTTATTGTGCTTGGGCCAATTAAAGCGTACAGTTCCTGACATGGCTACAGTTTTTCTTTTTATTAATTTTCTTTTAATATTACTGTATTGTTTACAAACGTCAACAGGCCCCTTGCGGATGTTTGTTACATGGGACCCAATCAAGAAATCTTGAAGTTCCTTGGCAAATTCTACCAATGAAGAGGCATTGTTAAAAGCTTTCTGTTTTTTTAATTTTATTTATTTATTTATTTATTTTTTTGAAGAGACAGTTCCTATGGAGCTGCTATGTTCTTCTAAATGCAATAAACAATGTGTCCTTAGTTGTGACACTCCAATTAATATTTTGTTTCTTCAGAAATGTTCGAAAATGTATTAAATTTATATGTTCTTTTTCGTTATCAAAGCACCGGCCTTGGTCACGAGCACATTTCATGTCAATATCTGGCATCCAGTCATGGAATCTTTTTAATTACCCAGCATATAGCTGAGGCCAAGGGAAATCATAGTTTCAGTTATACTTTGCAGATATGTAACCGAGCCCAATTTTTCCATGTCCCAAGTCAAGTCTTCGGATCAAAACTCACAGAAATAAATAAAATCCAAGTGAGAGAATATCTGCCTGCCTGGCTGACATCTGGACATGGATGGCCAGGCATCACCTGAAGCTCAATCTCAACAAGCCGGAGCTGCTGTTCATTCCTCACAAAACCTCCCTACAGCGACTGCCTCTCACTCTACAAATACTGTAGTACATTCCAAACTATCAGCTGGGCCTCCCAGTTTTGTTTCATCAGCAAATTTGACTAATGTACTTTCTATGTCCCTGTCAAGGTCACTGATATAAATGAGGAAGAGCAGTGGTCTCAGCACCGATCCTTGTGGGACTCCACTTCCAACAGTTCCCTGCTCAGATGATATCCCTCCTACTACGCTTTGTGTTCTACCCTGTAGCTACTTCCGAATCCACTCTAAAATACCTCCTCTAATTCCTACTATCTTCATTTTGCTAACAAGTCTCTCACGTCTTACAATATCAAACGCTTTTTGGAAATCAAAGTATATAATATTGGCTTGTCTTAAACTAAAAAGTCTGACCATAGAGGAGGCCTTGTTAATTTGCCAAAATATATCAAAACTAACTGCAGTATGATTACTAGTCCCAAGTGGCTCAATTACTTCTATGCTCGTGATCATTACTTAGCACCAGATCCAGAATTGATTTCCCTCTTGCAGGCTGGCTGACATACTGCGCCAAAAAAAGGTTATTTATAACATCTAAAAAAAATTTCCTCACTTTTTTCTTGTCCTGTCATCAATTACCAAATAATAGCAGGATAATGGAACTCACCCATAATCACCTTCTTGACAAGCCTGTTTTATGTTTCCAAAGAGAATTGAATTCACAGTACTGTCTGAAGTGGGCAGCGGGTAACACACGCCTACCGTAAGGACCTTGTCATGTTCCCCTATGAACTTAACCCAAATACCCTCACTAGGCATGAACTGGTCAATTTCTGGATTTTCCTGCACATTAAAGTTTTATTTCACACAAAGTGTCATGGTTCTGTGTTCCCGTCTGTCCTTCCTTGTTGGGCCGCCAGATGGCGGTACTTCTGTTTTGTGTCCTGCTCCCCCTGTTTGATTGTATTATTGTTTTCAATTGTTCAATTATTGTTTTTTGGTTGTCTCGTTTTCCCTTCCCTCTCTGTGGCCTGATTGTTCATTGTGCCCTCCTGTGTCTCGTCAGTGTCGTGTCTATTTAAGTTCCCTTCTTCCTTGACTCAGGTGCTGGATCCTTGGTTGTTTGTTTGTGTATGCCTCCGATCATGTTCCTGCCCCATGTGTTCCTGCCCAGGTTCTGTTTTCCACGTGCTTTTGGACTTTTGGATTTTCTGTGTTTCCTGTAATTTTGAAGTTTTTCTTTGTGTTGTTTGAGAGTTGCCCTGCGAGGCTTTTTGTTCCCTGCCTTAGTTCCTGTTTTGTTTAGTAAAGTCTTGTTCATCCCATTTTGAAGTTTTTGAGTTTTTTTCCCCTCACTCTGCGTTTGGGTCCTAACCCCCCACGTACCCTGACACAGAGCTACACCCCCACCACTCTTATTGGATCTATCCTCCCTAATTTGTACCCCTCCGTACTATATTCATCCCCATCCTCCTCCCCAAGCCATGTCTCTGTAATCCCAACTATATTACAGCCCTCACTATTCATAGCTTTTCAGCTGCGGTTCACTTTCTCCAATCATGCGCTCCGACAAACAAAACTGAAACTCGCCCACTCCTGGTCTCGGCCCCCCAACTGTGGAGAGGAACACACCTGTAAGCACCTGGGCTGATTAGCTAACGCGACCCAGGTGCGAGTGCTCTCTCCACCAGCCGGCGCAGCCTGCCTGCAAAATCATGTTTTAAAATTTTTTTATTTAAATCCCTTGGCAAAACAAAAAGCTGTCCTTCAAAATTTTAGTAGTTCACAAAAGGTTTATTTAAAAAGTCTAATGTAAGCTATACATTTGACAGTTCACTGTACTATACAGTTGTACATTTCACTTGACACTTTATGGTACAAATGAAAACTACAGCATGAATTTTCATGTCACATTCTCTTCACCGCTGAATATAAATAACACTAATTTTCATAATAATTTTAGTTACATATTGCACTAAACTATTACACTAATTGGATCTCGGTCAGAAACTATTTTAAATAATTAAAGCTTTTATACGTCAGTAAAATTTCAGAAAATGACTTACAGTTTTAAAGTACACATTTATATTCACCAACATTTATTTCCACCAACACTTAACATGTTTCATGGGGATAACTCAGGGATCTTCAGCAGTGTTTGAAATTTCAATGTCATCTAAAGACTTCAGTTATTTCAAGCGCATATTTGAGACAGACGTATTCACAGTTACACATGCCAAAAAGGCCTTGCATAACGAATTAGTGTTATCATGGTGTTCACATATACTGAGTCATCTCTGAAGAGACTTTAAGCAGCCATATTGTGTTTAAACCTGCAGGTGGTGTAATACATTAGAGCAAGGAAAAACTTTTTATCTCTGAGACCATATATTATTGAACTCAAAGCCCTGGAGACGATACCCAAGGCCACAAAATTGAAGTATCGTATAGTCAAATAGAGCTCTAAATTGTGCTCCAGTGCCATTTTCTCAGTGTAGGGGCCCAACCTTTCAACTATGCACAGAATGAGCTGTAGGCCGTGGAGCAGGAGTGTGCGTCTCCCCTTTGACGCAGACTGCTTATTCTCTCCAGAGGCAGCCACAGCCGCCAGCATGATTTTAACATAACAAAACAGAATGATGATCACAATCACAGCTAAGTCCACTTGATACCAGACAATCCGTATGAAGCGATGCCACTCGGTCAGAATCATGATCTCATACTGGCACAAGGTCGGCTTTGCAAAGTAGCCTGGAGGGGCCGTGACGATCAGGATAAAGAGGTACAGAAAAGGGATGAGGGAGCTGTAGGCTGAGATGATGACGAGGGCAGCCAGCGACCTTCTAGGAGTGGCGATGTTAGCGTGCCTTAGCGGCATGCAGATGGCCACATAGCGCTCTAAGCACATAGCAGTGATGGTCAGTGGCGTGCATCTGCTAACGATCTCAATGACAATGCAGATCAGGATGCAGGAACCCACAGGAAAGAGCAGATGGCTATAGGTAATCAGCACAATCAGTACTGTGAGCAACAGGTAGATTGAGTCCACCAGCAGGGTGTGAGCAAACAGGATGTAGCGTGCGTTGCCCCGGAAAGTCTGCTTACTGAAGAAGGTGAAGAGCATGAAGATGTCGATGTAAATAAAGAACCACACCAGCACTTGCACTATGGCCGTCCTCGTCCTCCTCACCACGGGGTCGTTACTAATTACTTGCAGCTCCTCACTGCTGCTGTTCTGATCCATGGGTCACACACCTGCAGGATGCTGGAGTAAAGTATTACGAAGGATAACATTAAGGGTAACATATACTTTCAGGGTACTTTCATTCTATTTTTATGTCATACATGATCCAAAAATTCTATTCACATTGTTCAATCTTCCTAACTGGTAGTGTACTCATTTTATTTTTTATTTAACCTTTATTTACCCAGGGTAGGTTCGCTGAGCATGGATGCTCTTTTGCAGGAACGCCCTAATAAACCATTAGAAAGCATTATTAAAATCCGAAATACATTTTTTAAAGGTAGCAATCAAATAAATACACAACCAGAACTGCTGTCAAAGGAGCTATTTCTCCAAAAGCATTAAAATATTAAGAAACTTATTACACAATTCCAGTCTACTACAACTTCTAAGCATTATGTCTGTGCACAGTACAATATGAATTGAGTAATAGATACATAAATTGTACATGGTCAATTTACCTTGACCCTTTTAATCTAGCATTCTAACCCTCAGTAAAACTGTAACAGCTGACAGTGGTTTTTATAGTGTGGTGAGCATGTTTTCTGTCCAATGACTATAGAGGGATTTGTTTTGAATATTGCCATGCTGCAGACACACCCAACAACCAGGCCCTATTGAGGTTCCAAACCCCGGCCTAATTGCGTGATGTCAGCATATCATCCCATTGCAGAATGTTTTCCATGAACTTTACTGCTGCTGTCTACTGTCCTATAATGTAGCTGCTTGGCCGCTGTAATCAGTGCTGGGAGTAATAAGTTTTAATAGATCCTGTTTGTTTGTAGATGGAGAAAGTGCTATCAGAAAGAAACCAGAAATGTGAAAAATTAGACAAGAGCAGGCCAGTAACCCAAAAAATCCAGCAAGTGAGCAAAACAAATGAAAAAATTAACTCTCTAGTGGGAAAATAAGGGTATTATACTCTATATTAAGGTTAATACAGAAGAACAAAAAGCCTGGCACATGTCCTGAACGTGCCCTCATTTGAATGAATCAAAATTTTTCAATTGCGAACCCCCACCCTGACTTCAGTTTCCAAACATTGCAAAAATAATCGTTAACTTTTCATGAGGGGTGTAGGCTACTGTGGTTGTGACATTTCCATTTGTCTCAGCAATTGTTTTTTGTTTTTTTTGTTTTTTTTGTGTATAGCAAAACGACAATGCTAAAAAGTAAATCTTGATCATCCTGTAAAATTCCAGATTAGGATAACCGTAATCCACGTGTTTCTTGAAGGGATAGTTTGTATTTTTAGACCCAGGTCCACTGAGCTATTCATCACTAAATTATGTGATAAATTGTGGCCTTATGCCCTCCCACCCTGTGTACGCACAGCTCACTCTGTTTGCCGTCACCTTAGACAAATTATTTATCTTACCATCTGAAGAGAATGTGGTCATTCAAAGCATAGCTGTCGTATCAGAGTGTCAAATAGGAGTCATTTATAGTGGAAATACAGCAATTCAGCTGTTACACTTGAAAAAAAAAAGTTTTGTTTTTTAATGACTACACTATATGTTTGAATAATTGTCTGCATCCAGTGTTTTGGGTGTATGAGAAGCACATCATGGATAAAATACATGAATAAAATGGGGTTTAAAAAAAAAATTGTGTTCACAAATGAGATATTTTATTCGTTTACATTGTAGAAGAAATTATACTATTGTACTTATTTGGCAAAACTTAATTTGACCAAAAAGCTTACAGTACATTAATGGGGCAAACGTATGTCTGGATAGATTCAATATTTATTTCATAGGCCTAAATATTTCTAATTTTTATCTTTCCAATGTTTTTATATTTCAAATATTTAATCTATTTCTTCATCCCCCTCCCCTTCTGTCATGTGAATATTTGAAAATGTTGTCATATAAATGTTTGTTTGTAAATGTTAATAGTATATGATGCTAGGAAAATGTCGTCATGGAGATAATGAAGTATTCCATGTATGTATGTATGTATGTATGTATGTACAGTATTTACAGTATTTTACCATCACCAATGTTTGTAAATGCTTGTTTTGTAAAATTAACTTCACAAGCAAGTATAAAGATATCCTCTCTGGTGTGTAAGTGTTTGTCAGCTGTTTAAAACATTCATTTAAATGTTACGTATTCCATTTTTTATGCGATGTGAGTAACTTGGCATTTCTGTACGTTGAAAACATATTTTTCAGTTACGTAGAACATCATGTATAACTATAATTTTATATAATGTATTTTTCACTAGACATCTATTCAACCAAAAACCAGTCCATAAGTGACATATTTTCCACAATATGAAACACATTAATCTTCACTGGAATAGCATCGCATTTATTAAGGGAAACGTGCTGACAAAATGTTCAAATGTTTTGCCACTGCATACATGTATTGTCACAATATCACTGTGTTCACTGTAGAAGTACACTGAAATTATTTGTCATCATTAGAAAGTACTCCAATTTGGGATAATTTCATATTGGGTGAAAGGCTAGACACAAAAAATATACAAGATATTCAAATTCAGGTAATGCCTTCAAGTGGGTACTTTAAAATACCCAGCGTACACGCGACAGTTTGTTGTTAAAAGTGTAAAGATAGACTTGTATACCTCAACACTGAGCTCAATCAAAACATTTTCTCTTATTGTCATCAGCAGATGGCACTATTTCCTACAATCTGGTGCTGGCAACTAATTGTCTTGAAAGCCATTTCTAATGGAAAAGAAAAAGGTCCCTAAACTCAGCCATGAGATGTCACTCAGTATGTCGCAAATGCGCTGGTTTGTGATGTCGTGATGGTGAGGAAACATAAAATGTACATGATCAATGCCATTTTATTGTGCTTGCTGCCCACTGCTGCTGTTCTGATCCATGGCTCATACACCTGTAGGAAACAGAAGAGAAGTCCGAAAGGAGCAAATATTAATTGTGACTAATGCAGCACTTCTCACACTGAAATCAGCTCCTCATTGCTGCTGTCTGACTCATGGAAATGAAAAATATTTTATCACATAAATAATATTAATATCCATAATTCTTTCATCCAAAGAATGAAATGTTATTGGCAATTTTCCTGTGAAAGATGTTTCAAAGTAAAGATGTCTATAAATTGTCTATATAACAGAATATATTTTTACATTTTATTAGATCTTAGGTTAAAGATCTTGTATAATTGCGAACTGTAAATAATTAAGTAATACAAGCTGCCAGTTTATAATAAGCATTTGTCATACAATATTCACTTTGTTATAGCTTCTGTTACAGTATGGCATGTTACCAAAAAAGACACGAATCATAGTCAATGTAGTAAAAAAAATAATAATTTGGTATATAAAGCTCTGAAAAAGAAAGTTCACTCCTTTATTTTCCATTTTTGAATAGTGATTTATTATCTTTTAAATGTAAATGGAAAATTCATGCTGCACCAAAAAGTTTTATGCTCAGATTTCACAGTCATACCTATATTCACAACTACCAAATGGCCTCGATCAGCTCACATGTTCAACTTTATGGGTAAATAATTCAAACTTACTCTCTTATTAGAAGTGCAATATCAGAAAAGTGCCAAAATAGTTGATGAAAAACATCCCAAAATTAATATCAATTGATATTAAATGCGTTGCTTCCAAATGAACTGCAGCTTCGTCTTATGCCTGCATAACTTTTCAACAGCACATTCATTGCAAATGAGCAAAATGGATTCAAAGAGAAATAAAGGTTGTAATGAACAGCTATAATGTCAGCTAGTTCAAAATGACCTTGAATAATTCTGGACATCAGATCCTCAGCAAAATGACAGATGAGTCGAAAGCTTTTTCTTATATATAGAGGTGGGGCCTGATTCTCTTCCAGAAGGAACTGTTGAATATTACTGTATTGTTTACAAACGTCAACAGGCCCCTTGCGGATGTTTGTTACATGGGACCCAATCAAGAAATCTTGAAGTTGCTCGGCAAATTCTACCAATGAAGAGGCATTGTTAAAAGCTTTCTGTTTTTTTAATTTAATTTATTTTTATTTTTATTTTTTTTTGAAGAGACAGTTCCTATGGAGCTGCTATGTTCTTCTAAATGCAATAAACAATGTGTCCTTAGTTGTGACACTCCAATTAATATTTTGTTTCTTCAGAAATGTTCGAAAATGTATTAAATTTATATGTTCTTTTTCGTTATCAAAGCACCGGCCTTGGTCACGAGCACATTTCATGTCAATATCTGGCATCCAGTCATGGAATCTTTTTAATTACCCAGCATACAGCTGAGGCCAAGGGAAATCATAGTTTCAGTTATACTTTGCAGATATGTAACCGAGCCCAATTTTTCCATGTCCCAAGTCAAGTCTTCGGATCAAAACTCACAGAAATAAATTAAATCCAAGTGAGAGAATATCTGCCTGCCTGGCTGACATCTGGACATGGATGGCCAGGCATCACCTGAAGCTCAATCTCAACAAGCCGGAGCTGCTGTTCATTCCTCACAAAACCTCCCTACAGCGACTGCCTCTCACTCTACAAATACTGTAGTACATTCCAAACTATCAGCTGGGCCTCCCAGTTTTGTTTCATCAGCACATTTGACTAATGTACTTTCTATGTCCCTGTCAAGGTCACTGATATAAATGAGGAAGAGCAGTGGTCTCAGCACCGATCCTTGTGGGACTCCACTTCCAACAGTTCCCTGCTCAGATGATATCCCTCCTACTACGCTTTGTGTTCTACCCTGTAGCTACTTCCGAATCCACTCTAAAATACCTCCTCTAATTCCTACTATCTTCATTTTGCTAACAAGTCTCTCACGTCTTACAATATCAAATGCTTTTTGGAAATCAAAGTATGTAATATTGGCTTGTCTTAAACTAAAAAGTCTGACCATAGAGGAGGCCTTGTTAATTTGCCAAAATATATCAAAACTAACTGCAGTATGATTACTAGTCCCAAGTGGCTCAATTACTTCTATGCTCGTGATCATTACTTAGCACCAGATCCAGAATTGATTTCCCTCTTGCAGGCTGACTGACATACTGCGCCAAAAAAAGGTTATTTATAACATCTAAAAAAAATTTCCTCACTTTTTTCTTGTCCTGTCATCAATTACCAAATAATAGCAGGATAATGGAACTAACCCATAATCACCTTCTTGACAAGCCTGTTTTATGTTTCCAAAGAGAATTGAATTCACAGTACTGTCTGAAGTGGGCAGCGGGTAACACACGCCTACCGTAAGGACCTTGTCATGTTCCCCTATGAACTTAATCCAGATACCCTCACTAGGCATGAACTGGTCAATATCTGGATTTTCCTGCACATTAAAGTTTTATTTCACACAAAGTGTCATGGTTCTGTGTTCCCGTCTGTCCTTCCTTGTTGGGCCGCCAGATGGCGGTACTTCTGTTTTGTGTCCTGCTCCCCCTGTTTGATTGTATTATTGTTTTCAATTGTTCAATTATTGTTTTTTGGTTATCTCGTTTTCCCTTCCCTCTCTGTGGCCTGATTGTTCATTGTGCCCTCCTGTGTCTCGTCAGTGTCGTGTCTATTTAAGTTCTCTTCTTCCTTGACTCAGGTGCTGGATCCTTGGTTGTTTGTTTGTGTATGCCTCCGATCATGTTCCTGCCCCATGTGTTCCTGCCCAGGTTCTGTTTTCCACGTGCTTTTGGACTTTTGGATTTTCTGTGTTTCCTGTAATTTTGAAGTTTTTCTTTGTGTTGTTTGAGAGTTGCCCTGCGAGGCTTTTTGTTCCCTGCCTTAGTTCCTGTTTTGTTTAGTAAAGTCTTGTTCATCCCATTTTGAAGTTTTTGAGTTTTTTTCCCCTCACTCTGCGTTTGGGTCCTAACCCCCCACGTACCCTGACACAGAGCTACACCCCCACCACTCTTATTGGATCTATCCTCCCTAATTTGTACCCCTCCGTACTATATTCATCCCCATCCTCCTCCCCAAGCCATGTCTCTGTAATCCCAACTATATTACAGCCCTCACTATTCATAGCTTTTCAGCTGCGGTTCACTTTCTCCAATCATGCGCTCCGACAAACAAAACTGAAACTCGCCCACTCCTGGTCTCGGCCCCCCAACTGTGGAGAGGAACACACCTGTAAGCACCTGGGCTGATTAGCTACCGCGACCCAGGTGCGAGTGCTCTCTCCACCAGCCGGCGCAGCCTGCCTGCAAAATCATGTTTTAAAATTTTTCTATTTAAATCCCTTGGCAAAACAAAAAGCTGTCCTTCAAAATTTTAGTAGTTCACAAAAGGTTTCTTTAAAAAGTCTAATGTAAGCTATACATTTGACAGTTCACTGTACTATACAGTTGTACATTTCACTTGACAGTTTACGGTACAAATGAAAACTACAGCATGAATTTTCATATCACATTCTCTTCACCGCTGAATATAAATATAAACACTAATTTTCATAATAATTTTAGTTACATATTGCACTAAACTATTACACTAATTAGATCTGGGTCAGAAACTATTTTAAATAATTAAAGCTTTTTTTCAGTAAAATTTCAGAAAATGACTTGCAGTTTTAAAGTACACATTTATATTCACCAACATTTATTTTCACCAACACTTAACATGTTTCATGGGAATAACTCAGGGATCTTCAGCAGTGCTTGAAATTTCAATGTCATCTAAAGACTTGTTATTTCAAGCGCATATTTGAGACAGATGTATTCACAGTTACACATGCCAAAAAGGCCTTGCATAACGAATTAGTGTTATCATGGTGTTCACATATACTGAGTCATCTCTGAAGAGACTTTAAGCTGCTATATTGTGATTAAACCTGCAGGTGGTGTAATACATTAGAGCAAGGAAAAACTTTTTATCTCTGAGACCATATATTATTGAACTCAAAGCCCTGGAGACGATACCCAAGGCCACAAAATTGAAGTATCGTATAGTCAAATAGAGCTCTAAATTGTGCTCCAGTGCCATTTTCTCAGTGTAGGGGCCCAGCATGTCAACTATGCACAGAATGAGCTGCAGGCCGTGGAGCAGGAGTGTGCGTCTCCCCTTTGACGCAGACTGCTTATTTTCTCCAGAGGCAGCCTGAGCCGCCAGCATGATTTTAAAATAACAAAACAGAATGATGATCGCAATCACAGCTAAGTCCACTTGATACCAGACAGCCCGCATGAAGCGATGCCACTGAGTCTGAATCATGATCTCATACTGGCACAAGGTCAGCTTGGCAAAGTAGCCTGGCGGGGCCGTGACTATCAGGATAAAGACGTCCAGAAAAGGGCTGATGGAGCTGTAGGCTGAGATGACGATGATGACAGCCAGCGTCCTTCTAGGAGTGGCGATGTCAGCGTGCCTTAGCGGCATGCAGATGGCCACATAGCGCTCTAAGCACATAGCAGTGATGGTCAGTGGCGTGCATCTGCTAACAATCTCCATGACAATGCAGAGCAGGATGCAGGAACCCACAGGACAGAGCAGATAGTTATACTTAAACAGCATAGTCAGTTCTGTGAGCAGCAGGTAGATTGAGTCCACCAGCAGGGTGTGAGCAAACAGGATGTAGCGTGCATTGCCCCGGAAAGCCTGCTTACTGAAGAAGGTGAAGAGCATGAAAATGTCGATGTAAATAAAGAACCAAACCAGCACTTGAGCTATGGCCATCTTAATCCTCAGCACCACAGGGTCACTAGTAATAAATTGCAGCTCCTCACTGCTGCTGTTCTGATCCATGGGTCATACACCTGCAGGATACAGGAGAAAATTGGAAACGGGGGTTACAAAGGATAACATTAAGGATAACATATCTGTTGAGAGCATTTTCATGCAAATCCCAAAATGCTATTCACACCTGTTGAATCTTCCGAACTTAGCATTCTAATAAACCAATAAAAATTTGTAAATAAATCTTTGCAAAATAAATCTTTTTTTAGGAAGCAATCAAATAAATCCACATCCAGATGTGCTGTCAAAGAAGCGATAAAATGATATACATTTGTTTTCTCCAAAAGTATTAAAATATTGAGACTAATTTCACAACTCCACAGTTTACTACCACTTCTAAATGTTATTTCTGTGCACAGTACAATAAGCATTAAGCAAAATATATATAAATTGTACATGGTCTGTGTACCTTGACTCTTTTAATGTAGCATTCTAACCCTCAGTAAAATTGCAACAGCTGACAGTGGTTTTTATAGTGTGGTGAGCATGGTTTCTGTCCAATGACTTTAGAGGGAGTTGTTTTGAATATTGCCATGCTGCAAACACACCCAACAACCAGGCCAAACTCATTCCATGATGTCAGTATACCATCCCATTGCATCCCAATTTTCCATTTACTATTGTCCAGGAATTTAACTCGTAAATCTGATTACACAGCACTGCATTGCAAGCGACTGTTTTTAGAAAAAATAGATTTAGGCAAAGGGAATGTGTTAAATTTGCAAATCAAGTGCCAAGTTTAAAAATAAATAAATAAATAAATAATATACGTTAACTTTGTTTACCGTCTATACAGCAAAGATTGAAACCGTGCAGTGTTGGCCAAGTTATCGGGCTATGTGAAAAGTTTTCTTTTAAATCTTTAAGCCAGTTAAGTTAAGATAGTCATAGAGATAGGAACAAAAATACTTAGACCATTCTGTGTGGAATTCTCTCTTTTGTTAGTCCATTTTTCCTCACAGAGCGGAACAATAATTCGCGAAATGGTATCATATCGGTTGGAGAAATAGGAAGCCCGAAACTTTGATTGGCTGTTTACGGGCGTTGCCTGCGATAAGTTAAACTGTGGGCAATATTTTTCGGGCAACTTTGGTTGCTCGGTTGCCCAGTTACTGGTATTTCTGCCTCCATTCATTTTGAATGAGAGGTGGCGGCCAGACCCCGCAAGGCATGTTGGGATTGCCGGCGGCGCGGCGTTTTACAGTCATTTACAGCCTCTGGGCGAGAGGCGGGGAGGCCGCGGGGGAGATGGCAAAAATTCAACTTTGACCCCATCGCCGCGTCGCGGTAATGATCCGTCAAGTAAATTTTCCCTATTTTTTTCTAATTTTAGTTCCACATTCTATCGTTCCACAATGGAGGACCTAACTCGTAATTTCCGTATCGGGTTTCCCAACTTAATAAAATCACTTACAGAGACACTGATAAGAGGAACGCAGCGTGGAGAAAAGTCTCTGAAATTGTCGGTGGCTCTGCTATGTAGTTATCTCCGTTACTATTAGTTATCACTGTCCTGTCTGAATAAAAATCATTTTTGTAACCTAGCTCTGAAAAAATGTTAATAAGCTGCCTAGCTAGGTTGTCTAATGTCTAGCTAGTGAGTAACAACCAACAACAACAACAAAAAATTCATCCTAATGTTGCTAGTTGTTCGTTTCTACCTAGCTAGCTAACCAGATATAACTTCGAAGGCATTAGCTGGCTAATTAGCCAGACATTTTTTGTTTTTGTTGTTGGTTGTTACTCACTAGCTAGACATTAGACAGCCCAGCTAGGCAGCTGACTAACATCTTTCAGATCTAGGTTACTGTAAAAATGATTTTTATTCAGACAGGACAATGAATATGAAACACGACATTAAACTCGGTTAACATTTAACGAACACAACTGTCTGTCAAAAATAGATGACGCCCACAAACAGCCGATTGTGGGGACGCGGCACGGCGCCAGGCGGCCGTAGCCGCGTATAGTAAAGGCAGGTCCACAGATGTGCCCTGGCTCCTGTAAGCCACTGCCTTGCAAATCTGAGGGCCAGTGGTTCAAGCGTTAAAAAGTGTTAACAACCACTCTCCTCCAGGAGTGTGCACTTCCCACACCCTTAGCCTATGTGACTGTTCACCAAAACCAGCTGCACCTGGTCCTCAGTGAACGAAATGCAGCTGTCCCTCACTGCAGCACTCAGGCAGTCCCCATCAGTGAGACTGGGGGCTGTGCAGTACCTGCATTCCTGCGGACCTGTTTGCAGATGCAGGCAGCCAGATGGAATCTGTGGGGACACCCTGCCGCCAACCCGCCACACAGAGAAATACTGGAGCCCACAAATTTTGGGATGGATGGTCTTTTGATGGTGTGCTTAGTGGCAGGATTCTCAGACATGTGTCGGTACAAAGCCACGCAATTTACAGCCAGATGTTTGCTGAATTGGTGTATGAGGCCTCACAATGAAGAAAAACCCAGAAAGAGGCCTTTTATACCCGCAGTCAGTGCAATTAAGGGTGCTGACTGCCACAATGAGACTGATTTTATACACAAGGCAGAATGTGTGAGAGACAGATTGAGGGCATTGTGTGTTTATTGATACATTTTTTTCTGAGCACCTTTGTCTGTATTCATTCTGAAATAACATTAGATAGCACAAAAAGTATTGTTTCTGAATTCCTTCCATTTTAGGCCTTGACATGAGATTGAAACACAGGTAGGTATGTGTAGCTACAGCACACTTCCAGCTCTGTAGACCTGTGTGTGCCATGCAAGGAGGGAGTTCTTGCCAGAAAGCTCCAGAGAGCCCCCCGCCCCCCTCCCCACTCCCCACCACAGTGAAAACACCAACATTAAATATTAACAGACAACTCCTGTGATACGTGCCTAATTGCACCGTCTTGTTTGTTCTTTTGTTGAGAAAACAAGGATTCTCTGTGGAGTTCTGTATTATACCGGGCCTGAGTACATTTGCAGACGATGTCAAGCTTCAATCAAGAGGGGGAAAAGATTCAGATTCAATGTCAAATGGAAACTTAAAAAACTCGCTAGAATCAAACATTGTAGGTAGTACTTTTGATGATAAATTAACAAATTATTGCATTGATACAGAGGTACACAACACAGTAAATGGTTGTACTATGGTCATTCTTTCTGAAATTATACAGGCACACACAAACATCATTATTCTCCAGTTGCAAAGGCTTTTGATCCAGACATTCATTCCATAATGGCTACACAAATGACTTATTTATACAGCTACAGCATGTAGCTTGTTAGTTGTGAAACTTTGATTTTAAATGAAATAGTTGTGCCTGCTAAATTTTGTTTGATTATTAATTATTTTATTTAAATCCCTTGGCAAAACTCAAAGCTGTCCTTCAACAAGTAGTTTGCAAAAGGTTTTTATTTTTTTAAGTCGAATGTAAGCAATACATTTGACAGTTTACTATACTATACAGTGCTATACAGATACATTTCACTTGACAGTTTATGCTACAAATGCAAACTACAGCATGGATTGACAAGTTTTCAGATTACAAATGCTCTGCACCTATGAATATAAATCACACTAATTTTCCTAATAATTTTAGTTAAATATTGTACTGGACTATTAAACTAATCAGATCTGGGTCGATCATTAAAATGAATATGTATATTCACCAACATTTATTTCCACCAAAGCTTAACATGTTTCCTGGGAAAATCTCAGGGATCTTATTTGAAAATCTTCAGCAATGTTTGAAATTTCACTGTCATCTAAAGTCTTCAAGTATTTCCAGTGCATATTTGTGACGGACATTCACATATACTCATTTATCACTGAAGAGTCTTTATCATACTGCTGGATTGTGATTATATTTGCAGGTAATATAACACATTAGAGCAAGGAAAAACTTTTTATCTCTGAGACCATATATTATTGAACTCGAAGCCCTGGAGACGATACCCAAGGCCACAAAATTGAAATATCGGATAGTCAAATAGAGCTCTAAATTGTGCTCCAGTGCCATTTTCTCAGTGTAGGGGCTCAAACTGTCAGCTATACACAGAATGAGCTGTAGGCCGTGGAGCAGGAGCGTGCGTCTCCCCTTTGACGCAGACTGCTTATTCTCTCCAGAGGCAGTCCGAGCTGCCAGCATGATTTTAACATAACAAAACAGAATGATAAGCACAATCACAGCTAAGTCCACTTGATACCAGACAATCCGTATGAAGCGATGCCACTCGGTCAGAATCATGATCTCATAGTGGCACAAGGTCGGCTTTGCAAAGTAGCCTGGAGGGGCCGTGACTATCAGGATAAAGAGGTACAGAAAAGGGGCGAGGGAGCTGTAGGCTGAGATGATGACGAGGGCAGCCAGCGTCCTGCCAGTGGTGGTGATGTCAGCGTGCCTCAGAGGCATGCAGATGGCCACATAGCGCTCTAAGCTCATAGCAGTGATGGTCAGTGGTGTGCAGTTGCTAACGATCTCCATGACAATGCAGAGCAGAATGCAGGCACTTACAGGACAGAGCAGATAGCTATAGTTAAGCAGCACAATCAGTACTGTGAGCAGCAGGTAGATTGAGTCCATCAGCAGGGTGTGAGCAAACAGGATGTAGCGTGCATTGCCCCGTAAAGCCTGCTTACTGAAGAAGGTGAAGAGCATGAAGATGTCGATGTAAATAAAGAACCACACCAGCACTTGCACTATGGCCATCCTCGTCCTCACCACCACAGGGTCGTTACTAATTACTTGCAGCTCCTCACTGCTGCTGTTCTGATCCATGGGTCACACACCTGCAGGATGCTGGAGTAAAGTATTACGAAGGATAACATTAAGGGTAACATATACTTTCAGAGTACTTTCAGTCTATTTTTATGTCATACATGATCCAAAAATTCTATTCACACTTGTTCAATTTTCCTAAGTGGTAGTGTACTAATTCTATTTTTTGTTTAACCTTTGTTTACCCAGGGTAGGTTCGCTGAGCATGGATGCTCTTTTGCAGGAATGCCCTAATAAGCCATTAGAAAGCATTATTAAAATCCGAAATAAATTTTTTAAAGGTAGCAATCAAATAAATACACAACCAGAACTGCTGTCAAAGGAGCTATTTCTCCAAAAGCATTAAAATATTAAGAAACTTATTACACAATTCCAGTCTACTACAACTTCTAAGCATTATGTCTGTGCACAGTACAATATGAATTGAGTAATAGATACATAAATTGTACATGGTCAATTTACCTTGACCCTTTTAATCTAGCATTCTAACCCTCAGTAAAACTGTAACAGCTGACAGTGGTTTTTATAGTGTGGTGAGCATGTTTTCTGTCCAATGACTATAGAGGGATTTGTTTTGAATATTGCCATGCTGCAGACACACCCAACAACCAGGCCCTATTGAGGTTCCAAACCCAGGCCTAATTGCGTGATGTCAGCATATCATCCCATTGCAGAATGTTTTCCATGAACTTTACTGCTGCTGTCTACTGTCCTATAATGTAGCTGCTTGGCCGCTGTAATCAGTGCTGGAAGTAATAAGTTTTAATAGATCCTGTTTGTTTGTAGATGGAGGAAGTGCTATCAGAAAGAAACCAGAAATGTGAAAAATTAGACAAGAGCAGGCCAGTAACCCAAAAAATCCAGCAAGTGAGCAAAACAAATAAAAAAATTAACTCTCTAGTGGGAAAATAAGGGTATTATACTCTATATTAAGGTTAATACAGAAGAACAAAAAGCCTGGCACATGTCCTGAACGTGCCCTCATTTGAATGAATCAAAATTTTTCAATTGCGAACCCCCACCCTGACTTCAGTTTCCAAACATTGCAAAAATGATCGTTAACCTTTCATGAGGGGTGTAGGCTACTGTGGTTGTGACATTTCCATTTGTCTCGGCAATTGTTTTTTTTTTTTTTTTGTGTATAGCAAAACGACAATGCTAAAAAGTAAATCTTGATCATCCTGTAAAATTCCAGATTAGGATAACCGTAATCCACGTCTTTCTTGAAGGGATAGTTTGTATTTTTAGACCCAGGTCCACTGAGCTATTCATCACTAAATTATGTGATAAATTGTGGCCTTATGCCCTCCCACCCTGTGTACGCACAGCTCACTCTGTTTGCCGTCTGCTTTGTTAGACAAATTATTTATCTTACCATCTGAAGAGAATGTGGTCATTCAAAGCATAGCTGTCGTATCAGAGTGTCAAATAGGAGTCATTTATAGTGGAAATACAGCAATTCAGCTGTTACACTTGAAAAAAAAATGTTTTGTTTTTTAATGACTACACTATATGTTTGAATAACTGTCTGCATCCAGTGTTTTGGGTGTATGAGAAGCACATCATGGATAAAATACATGAATAAAATGGGGTTTAAAAAAAAATTGTGTTCACACATGAGATATTTTATTCGTTTACACTGTAGAAGAAATTATACTATTGTACTTATTTGGCAAAACTTAATTTGACCAAAAAGCTTACAGTACATTAATGGGGAAAACTTATGTCTGGATAGATTCAATATTTATTTCATAGGCCTAAATATTTCTAATTTTTATCTTTCCAATGTTTTTATATTTCAAATATTTAATCTATTTCTTCATCCCCCTCCCCTTCTGTCATGTGAAAATTTGAAAATGTTGTCGTACAAATGTTTGTTTGTAAATGTTAATAGTATATGATGCTAGGAAAATGTTGTCATGGAGATAATGAAGTATTCCATGTATGTATGTATGTATGTACAGTATCTACAGTATTTTACCATCACAAATGTTTGTAAATGCTTGTTTTGTCAAATTAACTTCACAAGCAAGTATAAAGATATCCTCTCTGGTGTGTAAGTGTTTGTCAGCTGTTTAAAACATTCATTTAAATGTTGCGTATTCCATTTTTTATGCGATGTGAGTAACTTGGCATTTCTGTACGTTGAAAACATATTTTTCAGTTACGTAGAACACCATGTATAACTATAATTTTATATAATGTATTTTTCACTAGACATCTATTCAACCAAAAACCAGTCCATAAGTGACATATTTTCCACAATATAAAATACATTAATCTTCACTGGAATAGCATCGCATTTATTAAGGGAAACGTGCTGACAAAATGTTCAAATGTTTTGCCACTGCATACATGTATTGTCACAATATCACTGTGTTCACTGTAGATGTACACTGAAATTATTTGTCATCATTAAAAAGTACTCCAATTTGGGATAATTTCATATCGGGTGAAAGGCTAGACACAAAAAATATACAAGATATTCAAATTCAGGTAATGCCTTCAAGTGAGTACTTTGAAATACCCAGCGTACACGTGACAGTTTGTTGTTAAAAGTGTAAAGATACACTTGTATACCTCAACACTGAGCTCAATCAAATTATTTTCTCTTATTGTCATCAGCAGATGGCACTATTTCCTACAATCTGGTGCTGGCAACTAATTGTCTTGAAAGCCATTTCTAACGGAAATGAAAAAGGTCCCTAAACTCAGCCATGAGATGTCACTCAGTATGTCTCAAATGCGCTGGTTTGTGATGTCGTGATGGTGAGGAAACATAAAATGTACCTGACATGGCTACAGTTTTTCTTTTTATTAAAAATAGACAAACATTGAGTAATATGTGTTTATAAATACAGTTTGATTACTTGTTCTCTTTCTCTGAAAAACGTGCTGCACTTTTTATTTTAAGGGATTGAGATCACTTCATATCAAGCTTGGGGCACCAGCACACAGCTTGTGCATCGACTAACCTTTTTTGAAAACTGCCTTAAAGGTTCAATTTTGTTACAATGCTCTTTAAACTTGAAAAACACAAGCAAGACGTCACAGGTTTGCTGAACTATAAGTCTGAAATGTAGGGTGGGGCAGTATCCTGGAAAATTATTTGTTTTAATTAAATTTATACAATATAAAATGATAGGAACTAGAAGATGGAAAGGCTATAACACACTGGAATTTAGGGTGATATTTTATTTCACTTCTTCCTTAAAAGCCATGCAAACTTACATCAAATTTAGCTGAATCCTTTTTTGGGAGTCCAATGAGCATGGAAGTATATTTTCTGTGGCTTTCTCTGTTGCACATTCATTCTAAGCTGCTACGTTTCTCCAGAGAGCGGTACACCTTGCAGCTCATGTAATATTTCAGGGCAAGGAAAAACTTTTTATCCCGAAGGCCATAGATAAGGGGACTCAGGGCTCTTGAGATAATGGTAAAAGCAATGAAAATAAAGAATCGGATGGTCAGGTACAAGTGTGGACTTTGCTTCTGAACAGCAGCCAGTATATAGGGGGTCCACAGGTCGGCCATGCACAGAATGAGCTGCAGGCCGTGGAAAAGGAGTGTGCGTCGCCCCTTTGACACAGACTGCTTATTCTCTCCAGAGGCAGCCTGAGCTGCCAGCATGATCTTGGTGTAGCAGAACAGTATGATCACCATAATAATGCCGAAGCCCATCTCATTTAAGATGATATGCATGAGATTGTGCCACTCAGTCACCAGCATGACTTGATAATAGCATGAAGTGGGCTTGGCAAAGTAGCCTGGTGGGGCCGTAACAACGAGGATGGCGAGGTCCATCATGACTTTGACCGAGCTGAATGCCCAGACGACAGCGATGGCAACCATGGTCCTGCCGGTGGTGGAAATGCTGGCGTGTCTAAGCGGCATGCAGATGGCCACGTAGCGCTCCAGGCACATAGCGGTGATGGTGTAGGGCGTGTTTTTGACAACGATCCCCATGAGAATGCAGAGCACGACGCAGTGACTGACAGGCATGAGCACACGGAAGTAGCCAAGCAGCACCACCAGGTCAGTGAGCAGCAGGAGTACAGAGTCTCCCAGCAGGGTGTGAGCAAACAGGATGTAGCGTGCATCGCTCCGGAAAGCCTGCTTACTGAAGAAGGTGAAGAGCATGAGCATGTCAACATAGATGAAGAACCACACAAACACCTGCACTATTGTTGTCCTCACCATCACCAGATAGTGGTCACTACCAACTAGAACCAGGTCCTTACTGCTGCTGTTCTGATCCATGGCTCATACACCTGCAGTACACAGGAGAAAAATGGGAAACGGAGCAAATATTAATGGTGACTAATGCAGCACTTCTCACAGTAAACACTGCTCTTCAGTACACGGTAAATGGACTGCATCTATATAGCGCTTTGATGCCTCTCATTCACCCATTCATACACACACCAATGGTGAAAGGCTGCCATGCAAAGTACCAATCAGCTCATTGAGGAGCAATTAGGGGTTAGGTGTCTTGCTCAGGGACACTTTGACACAGCCAGGGCGGGGGATTGAACCGGCAACCCTCCGACTGCCAGACAACTGCTCTTACCTCCTGAGCTATTTCGCCCCTATAGTTTAGTACTGATGGTCTGACTCAAAGAGAAGAAAAACAGTAAAACAAAAATCACATACAGAATGTGTGTAATATCCATAATTCTTTCATTCATAAAATAAAACTGTGCCAACAATTTTCCCTGGAATATGCTTTGAAGTAAAGTGTATGAATGATAAAACAAAATATATTTAAACATTTTATTTGCTCTTCAGTTAATCATAATGCACAGATACTGGGTAAAGGTTCTTTTAGAAGCACAATCTTCGAAAAGTATAAAAAATTGTTCATGAAAAACATCCTGAATTAATATCAATGGTTATTAAATGCATGACTTCCAAATTAACTGTAAGTCCATTTTATGTCTGCATGATTTTAAAACAGCACATTCATTCCTAATGAGACAAATGCATTCAAAAAGAAATAAAAGGCAGTTATGAACAGCTATTATGTCAATCTTGTTATATATTACCTTATTCCTGACATTAGATCCTCAGCATAATGAAAAATTAGTTGAAAGCTGTTCGTTATATATAGAGGTGGGGCCTGATTCTCTTCCAGAAGGAACTGTTGAATATTACTGTATTGTTTACAAACGTCAACAGGCCCATTGAGGATGTTTGTTACATGGGACCCAATCAAGAAGTCTTCAAGTTTCAGCAATGCTGGTGTCCCAGAGATTAATTATTTGTGTACATGGTAAAGAATTAAAATTTTATTTATTTATTTATTTTTATTTTTTTGAAGGAACAGTTCCTATGGAGCTGCTATGGTCTAAATTCAATAAACAAAGTGTCCTTTATTGTGACACTTCAATTAATATTTTTTCTTTCATTAATGTTTGAAAATGTATTACATTTGTATCTTTTTTCCAGCAATGAGTCCATTATCATAGCACCAGTACATTTCATGTTAATGTCTGGTGTCCAGTCATGGAATCTTTTGAATTCCCCAGCATACAGCAGAGGGCCAATACAAATGATAGTTTCAATAATGCTTTGCAGATATGTAACCAAGTCCAGTATTTCCATGTCACAAGTATCAAGTCCTTGGATGCATATCTCACACAAATAAATCACATCCAAGTGAATTCATGTTGGTTAGCTCGCTAGCAAGCTTGCTGACAGACTGAATTATCGTTAGCCATATTTAATTAATTGTGGTGGCAATGCCGGTCTCTCCATGGCTCAAATTTGTGAACCAGGTTTGAAATGTACTCTTGCAGGTATTGTATTATAGCTAGCTAGCAGACAACCATTGTTGCTCTGAATTTATAAACATCCACGATTCACACATAATGGAAGGCAGAGACAGCACGTGAAGAAACACAGTGATTGTTTAGTGAAAAACAGTGTTTACGGAAAATGCATTATGGTGGATAAAATAGCAACTTTAAATTCAGACATGGCAGATGTTTGCAGGGCCAAGTACCAATGGTGCATAGGTGCATATAGTTTTTGCTAAGATTATTATTCTTATTATTATTTTTCTTCTGACTTTCACTACATTTTCACCCCTTTCCCATGCTCAAAAACTCACAAAATTCGGCAGGCATGTTCGGCATGGCTAAATTCCTCGAAATGGCATGAGGGGTCATACTCACCCTATACAATACCCTTGTCAGACCACACTTAGAGTATTGTGTGCAGTTCTGGGGACCGTACTACAAGAAAGATATAGAGGCACTGGAAGAGGTCCAAAGACGGGCAACCAGATTGATTCTGAGTATAAAAGATGTGCCATGAGGAAAGGCTTGAGATGCTTCCACTTTTCAAACTTAGTAAAAGGAGAGTTAGGGGAGATTTGACTGAGGCTTTTAAATTCATTAAAGGGATTAACAAAGTGAACTACAAGAAATTATTCAAGTTGAGTTCGGTTAGCAGAACGAGGGGGCACGGATGGAAACTGGCAAAGGGTAAATTTCACACAGACATTAGGAAATATTTTTTCACACAGAGAGTGGTCAATGTGTGGAATAGCTTGCCTGGACATGTAGTGGATGCAGAAACACTGGGGGTATTCAAGGCCCGGCTTGATACAGTGTTAGATACTATCTAGCTTTTAGGTAAACTAAGCATTAAGTACAGTTTAGTGGTAGGAATAGATGAGCAGTGTTGGGCTGAATGGCCAGTTCTCGTCTTACGTTACGTTACGTTACGTTACGTTACGTTACGTTACGTTAAAAGGGTGAAATAAGACACACAATATGTGACACATTTCTGAGAGACGGAGACACAGCCTTACTCAAATTTGTATGACAAGAGAGGAAGAGGCGAGTCGTGCTCTATGGACCTATGACCTGACCCAGGCATGTAGGAACTGTGAATTGCCAGGGGGTGCGCTTTTTTTTCAGAAAAACTTCAAATACGTAAATTCTTATATCTGAAAGGAAAATGACATGAGAGGGGGGTGAATGAGAAGAGATGAAATAAGTTGTGTTCATTGCGTGTTCATGCACTGTCAGAAAATGACAGCATGAATAAGGCTCAGCCCTAAGCCCTCATGGACTTGATGGGAATCTGGCAAAAATAATTCTTACTGTTTTCCTTACATTTCAGACCTCGTTGTTAGTGGCCCAGCTCCACATGATGAAACACGACCGAGGAGATTGCACCATAGCAGTGTGGCGCAGCAGCACACTTCCAGCTCTGTAGGCTTGTGTGTGCCATGCAGGGAGAGAGTTCTTGCCAGAAAGCTCCAGAGAGCCCCCACACCCCACCGCAGTGAAAACACAGACATTAAATATTAACAGACAACTCCTGAGACACGTGCATAATTGCACCGTCGTGTTTGTTCTTTTGTTGAGAAAACAAAGGATTCTCTGTGGAGTTGTGTTACATTGTACCGGGCCTGAGTACACCTGCAGACAATGTCAAGCTTCAACGAGAAGGGGAAAAAGATTTTGATTCAATGTCAATTGTGACTTGTACGGTTTGCTGACAGTAGTTCTGTCTGTTTGGATCCAATGTACTGTATGTGTAGGGTGATATTAGTGTTGGGCATACTGTAATTACTTTAGTCACTAGTAGATGTCCATATACATTTTCCATAGGCTTCCACAGGGCAGTCTTTGTAAATTATGTTTTTTCATTTTGCCTTGCTTATGTAGCGAGGTTTAGCATACAGGGCACACTCAGTTTTATATTAAAAAATTTGTGCATTTTTAAAACATTTTTTGAAAACAATAATATAACTCCAGACATTTACAATTGTTCATCTAGTTTTATTAAACTACTACCTGTTTCTTGTTTCACTGTTCTGTTGGAAGGCTACATATATATATATACATATATATATATATATGTATGCATGTATGTATTCTACAGTCTTCCAGGACTAGCCTTCCATATATAATTTTTTATTTTTTTTATCACAGATGTAACAATGATAAGGGCATAGCACTATATTTAAATTCCTCTATACAATTAGCTTATTGAACATTCTGAAGCTGCTGGTGCTTGTATTATATGAGTAAGTAATGCAGTATCTCTGAAACTCAGTGACATGCAGAGCTGGGGAATGAGCTGTGAATAAAGACAAGCTCCTTGCAGATTCCTCCCTGAGTTTTCAATGCCTCATTCATCTAAATTTGTAGCAGCAGAGGTCAGAGGTCAGTGTAGAAGCACAGACACAGTGTTGGGTCTCCACATCAGAAGGCCCAGGGCCTGGGAGGCCTGTGATGCCTGGGAACCCAGTGAGGCAGCAGCCAGGGGAGAGCAGGGGCTTTTGGGCTCAGACCCCCAATAGAGGAGGAAGGTAACTGAACACAAGGATATTTCAGTTACATAGTACATCATATATAACTTGTATTTTCAACTTGTATGTTGAGCTCAGTTCAATCAAAATCCACTCCATAAGTGACACATTTTATTCAATACAAAATACATTCACTTCACTGAATTAGCATTATTATTATTAATCGAAACGGGCTCACAAAATGGTAAAATCGGTTGCCACTGCATATGTGTATTGTCACAATATCGCTGTGTGCACTCTAGAAGTACACTAAAATTACTTGTCATTATGAAACAGCACTCAATTTAGGCATAATATCAAAAAAATTTGGGGCGAAAGTGTACACACAATAAAACGAAGATATTCAAATTCAGGTAATCATCCTTTCAAGTGAGTATATTAAAATAACAAGTTTTCACATGTGACAGTCTGTTGTTAAAATGAGGTATAAGTGTAAAGACACACGTATACCTCAACACTGAGATGAATCAAAGTATTTTCCCTTACAGTCATCAGCAGATGGCAATATTTCCTACAATCTGGTGCTGGCAACTGTTTGTCTTAAAAGCCATTTCCTACAAGAGTGAAAAAGTGACCTACAGTCAGCCATGAGATGCCACTCAAAGTCACAGAAGTGCTGGTTTGTGATTTTGTGCTGCTGGAGAACCACAAAATGTTCATGTTCAATACCATTAAACACTGAACAACTAAATGTGCTAAGGCAAAAAAAAAGCTATGATTCCTGATACACTAGTTACATTTTCATTTTAAAGAATTAGATTAAAAACTAACAGACATTAGAAAAATGCTGAGTAATGGGCGTTCATATGAACAATTTCATAACTCTTTTCCAGAAAATTGTGCGACCTTTTTTATTTTCTGAGGGATTGATATCAATTGATATCAAGCTCAGGACATGCGCACACAGCTTCTGTGCTTGTGACTAAACTTTGGTTACAGGTTTGCTGAATTGCAATTTTTTAAATGTACTGGGATCAGTATCCTGGCTAATTTTGGTTTAGATTTAATTTATGAAATATGAAATGACTAGAACTTCAAGATGCAAAGGCTATAACATACTGCAAATTAGGGTCACATTTTATTAATTTCACCTCTTCATTAAAACTCATGCATACTTAACAAATTTCCACATTTTTGTTGAATCTTTTTGGGTCAAGATACATGCGCACATGGAAGTATTTTCAACTGTGGCTTTCTCTGTGTCACATTCATTCTAAGCTGCTACATTTCTCCAGAGAGGGGCTAGGCCTTGCAGCTCAGGTAATATTTCAGGGCAAGGCAAAACGTTTTATCCCTAAGGCCATAGATGAGGGGACTCAGGGCCCTTGAGATAATGGTAATAATGATAAAATTGATGAATCGGACGTGCAGGAACAAGCTTATACTTTGCTCCTTGACAGCAGCTGCTATGAAAGGGACCCACAGGTCGGCCATGCACAGAATGAGCTGCAGGCTGTGGAACAGGAGCGTGCGTCGCCCCTTCGACGCAGACTCTTTGCTCTCTGAGGAGGCGCTCCGAGCCGCCAGCATGATCTTGGTGTAGCAGAACAGTACGATAATCACGATAATACCGAATTCCATCTGATTGAGTATGGCGTACATGAGATTGTGCCACCTGGCCACCAGCACTATCTCGTAATGGCAAGAGGCAGGCCTGTCGAAGTATTCTGGCGGGGCCGTGACGGTGACGATGATGAGATCCATGAAGGCCCGGACGGAGCTGCACGCCCAGATGACAGCGATGGCAGCCATGGTCCTGCCGGTGGTGGAGATGCTGGCGTGTCTAAGCGGCATGCAGATGGCCACGTAGCGCTCCAGGCACATAGCAGTGATGGTGTAGGGCGTGTTTTTGACAACGATCCCCATGAGAATGCAGAGCACAATGCAGCGACCCACAGGCAAAAGCACAGTGAAGTAGCCAAGCAGCACCACCAGGTCAGTGAGCAGCAGGAGTAGACAGTCAGCCATCAGGGTGTGAGCAAACAGGATGTAGCGTGCATCGCTCCGGAAAGCCTGCTTACTGAAGAAGGTGAAGAGCATGAGCATGTCAACACAGATGAAGAACCACACAAACACCTGCACTATTGTCATCCTCATACTCTTCGCATTGTGGTCGCTATCAATAAGAATCAGGTCCTTACTGCTGCTGTTCTGATCCATACCTGCAGTACACAGGAGAAAATGAAAAACATCCTAAAATAATATCAATCGTTATTGAACGCATTTCTTTCAAATTAATTCTAACTTAATCTTACAGCACATTCATTGCTAATGAGCAAAATGCATTCAAAAAGAAATAAAAGGTCGTTACGAACAGCAATTTCGTCAACCTTTTCTCTATATTACCTTGAATAATTCTTGACTTTGGATCCTCAGCAAAATGACAAATGAGTCGTAAGCTTGTTCTTATATATAGAGGTGGGTCCTGATTCTCCTCCAGAAGGAACTGTTGAATATTACTGTATTGTTTACGAACGTCAACAGGCCCATTGAGGATGTTTGTTACATGGGACCCAATCAAGAAGTCTTCAAGTTCCAGCTATGCTGGTGTCCCAGAGAGTAATTATATGAATATATGGTAAGGGATTAGGATCTGAATTAGGATTTTTGAAGAAACCATTCCTGTGGAGCTGCTATTATCTAAATTCAGTAAACAATTTGTCCTTAATTGTGACACTTCAATTATTTATTTATTTTCAGAAATTTTGAAAACATATTAAATCTAAATGTGTCCGTTATTAAAGCACTGGCCTTGTTCACTATTATTTCATGTCTATATCTGGCACCGGTCATCAAATATTTCCATGTCCCAAGTATCAAGTCCTTGGATGCAGATTTCATGCCAATAAGTCAAATCCAAGTGAATTCATGTTGGTTATCTATTCCTAGCAAGCTTGCTGACAGTCAGTCTAACATTAGCTTACTATCATCAACTACACTGATCTGAAAGGTTTTTTTATGTTTACCTCCATGGTTTAGTTTGCATAACACAAATATTTATTTGCGTTATGCAAATATTTGTATATGGTTATACCTCCGCTTCGCATCGGGCCAAACATAGCCCCTTAGCTGTGATATAATAACCACATATCACGGCCTGAAGTGAGCTATTGGTTTCATAAAACGGTCACCAATTATGGCAATATGAAAGTAATAGACACACTCCAATTTAAATAGTTTTTAGTAATACATAATAGTGTTCAAAATAAAATAGGCCCTCCTGGCTGCCTGCACATAGTGGGAGGTGGTTGCTATGCAACTTACACATTTTTCTCAGACGCGGAGTGATGCTGCATTGCGCAAAGGAATTAGACGTCATAGTCGTGGTATATGGTTAATATGAACCAATCAGATTGCTTGATTTGAGCTACCCATTTTATAATTAAGCAATAACTTACGACAGGCCGTGGCATATGGTTACTATATGTTTAGTGAAACGCTTTAGTCGGATGCATGTGCAGCATGAGATGGTCGGCATGAGATTTTTAATCACAGCTTTATCGCCTGACGTTACTTTATCTAACCCTAACATGTTAGCGTTTCGCCTACTTTAGTTAACCTAGTTAGCGCGTACGGATGCTATTCTGCACGCATGAGTAGGAGCTATGTACACACAGCTACAACCCATGTACGGATGTGATCCTGCATGCATGAGTAGGAGCTAATGACACCCAGCTACAACCACTGACACAGATGTATGGACACACGGACGCTACAACCACTGACACAGATGTATGGACACCCAGAGGACAACAAACGACATTACAGAGGTGAGGACATGCCATAGCTAGCTAGCTATATAGTTAGCCAAGTTTTAATCATGACACTTTTAGGATATGACTAATCCCTGGAACTTAATCGCTACTTGCTGATCCCTGTCTGTATGTGTAACACAATGGTGCGCCTTGGGTCTGGACGGTTTCGTGCTTCTTCTGAGCTATGCGCCCTCATTGAAATGCATTGAGGCTTGAGGACAGTGCCAGTTGGAATTTGAAGCAAGCCCACACAATTCCTTCAGGAATTGCAACCTCTCTAGTTATTCTTATTATTTTTCTTCTGCCTTTCGCTACCTTTTAGTCCCTTTCCCACGCTCAAAAATTCACAAAATTTGGCAGTCACGTTCGGTATGGCTGCCAATTTATTATGCATGACATGCATGAAACTGAAAAAATTATGGCCATGCCATTCAATGTACATCTGCCAAATTTTTTCCCACATGTCTAGCACCTCATTCAGAACAAATAATATCACACATCCCAGTGTCAGCCATATATTTGGATATATATATTGTATATATCCAAAAGGGCTATATACGATAATTTCTCCCATCAGGACAGCACTGTTTTGAGCCGCAGTTCATATTATGGTCCTGACTGTAAATGGGTCAGAGCTTTGAATTGAATAAATGCATCACTCAGAGCAACACTATCATAATTTCACTTCTATATATTAAACCAATTTGGGGAAGGTAATTATTCTCAAAAATGACCATCGCCATATGTCACACTACATGTAGGCCACCCCTGCAGTGCGTTCACAAAGACTGTAATGAACTGCACGCGCAGAACTCAGCAGGACGCGATGGTCTCCGGGCGCACACTGAACAGTGCATGTGGCATAACCATCTGTGCTTGAACCCAGGAAGATATTCTTTCAAACCATAATCTAGATTTTTTTGTTTAGGAGTTGCATGCTTTACTTTTCCTTTTTACATTACATGAGCACTTGTGGGTGAGAGTAGGATGGGCAGGAAGGGAAGGATGAGCAACACCAGGCAATGAGGGGGACTTTATGTGGACCTTATGTGTGCATGGTATCTCAATGCTCTGCAGTTTACCCTTGGTGCTTGGACCCCCCACATTGCTGCTTGCGGCCGCATTCATCATTATTATCCAAGCTATTCTTTTACAAAGTTTAGGTCACAAGAAAGGTCTTTAAGTGTGACTTAATTTCTACTTCAATCCCCAGCTTCAATTCTGGTATCTGTTCATGAGAAATCAAAATTATGCATTGCAGCAGCAAGATGGTTCACAAGTATTCACTGCAGTATGTTTATCACCTATTGGTCACCTAACCTGGGTGCAAATGGGTGCAGTATGTGCCCTGTACATGCTCTACCAGGCTCAGAGACAGAGAGAAAGACAGACAGAGGTGGTGGTTAAACTGGCTTTAAGCTGCTATTAATCATTTTCAGATCACAGAAATCACAATTTTCAGTCTGCTGAATTATACTCACACTGGGTGGGGGGAATTAGTGTAAAACTAAAATGTACACTTTCCAATGGTTTCCATTACTCTCTGTTTTTTGTAGGGCTTAGGCACAACCATCCGGTAGGCCACAGTTCTGCAGCTGGGTCCTCCAGGCCTCTGGCTGGTGAAACTGGCCCAGTCCCAAACAGAGCCCTCTGGACCCGCAGATTACTGCCTCACAGACTGCAATGGCGTAGGTCATATATAACTTGTGTTTTTTTCACTAGAAATCTATTTAACCAAAAACTATTCCATAAGTGACACATTTTCCACATTGTAAAATACATCAGTCATCACTGGAATAGCTTCATATTTATTAATGGAAAGGTGCTGCCACTACATACATGTATTTTCACAATATGATTGCATACACTCTAGATTAAGTACACTGAAATAATTTGTTATTTAATAATTATTATTCAAAAGTACTCCATTTTGTGATAATAATTTTATTGGGTAAAAGGGTGCACACAAAACAAAAATAAACAAGATATTCAAATTCAGGAAATCCCTTCAAGTGATTACTTTTAAATACCCAGCGTACACGTGACAGTTTGTTGTTTAAAAGTGTAAAGACACATGTATACCTCAACACTGAGCTGAATCAAAACATTTTCCCTCACTGTCATCAGCAGATGGTACTATTTCGTACAACCTGGTGCTGGCAAGTAATTGTCTTGAAAGCCATGTCTTACGGGAATGAAGAAGGTCCCTACACACAGCCATGAGATGTCACTCGGTGTGTCGCAAATGTGCTGGTTTGTGATGTTGTGCTGGTGAGGAAACATAAAATGTACATGGTCAATGCCATTTTATTGGGCTTGGTCTAATGAAAGCTGTAATTACTACAGTTTTTTTCTTTCTCCGAAAAACGTGGTCTTTTTTATTTTAAGGGATTGAGAAGTAACCTGGCCAAAGTTTTGTGGAAATTAAATTTATACAATGAAATGACTAGAAATAGAAGATGCAAAAAAATTCACCTCTCCATTAAAACTAATGAAAACTTGACAAATTTTCCCATTATTGTTTAATCTTTGTGGGTTAAGATACCAATGTACACGGAAGGATTTTTTTTTCTGTGCCTTTCTCCATTTCGCTTTCGTTCTAAGCTGCTATACTTCCCCATAGAGGGGCTAGACCTTGCAGCTCATGTAATATTTCAGAGCAAGGCAAAACTGTTTATCCCTAAAGCCATAGATAAGGGGACTCAGGGCCCTTGAGACAATGGTAAAAGCAATGAAACTGAAGAATCGCATGTGCAGGAACAAGTGTGGACTGTGCTGCAAAACAATAGACAGTAAATAGGGGACCCACAGGTCAGCCATGCACAGAATGAGCTGCAGGCTGTGGAACAGGAGCGTGCGTCGCCCCTTCGACGCAGACTCTTTATTCTCTCCAGAGGCAGCCTGAGCTGCCAGCATGATCTTGGTGTAGCAGAACAGTATGATTATCAAAATAATACCGAAGTCCATCTGATTAAGTGTGACAAACATGAGGCGTTGCCACTCAGTCACCAGCATGATCTCGTAATGGCAAAAGGTGGGCACGGCAAAAAATTCTGGTGGGGCCGTGACAGTGACGATAATGAGATCCATAATAACCCTGATGGAGCTGAATGCCCAGATAATAGCGATGGCAGCCATGGTCCTGCCGGTGGTGGAAATGCTGGCATGTCTAAGCGGCATGCAGATGGCCACGTAGCGCTCCAGGCACATAGCAGTGATGGTGTAGGGCGTGTTTTTGACAACGATTCCCATGAGAATGCAGAGCACGATGCAGCGACCCACAGGTACAAGCACACTGAAGTGGGTAAGCAGCACCACCAGGTCAATGAGCAGCAGGAGTAGACAGTCAGTCAGCAGGGTGTGAGCAAACAGGATGTAGCGTGTATCGCTCCGGAAGGCCTGCTTACTGAAGAAGGTGAAGAGCATGAGTATGTCAACATAGATGAAGAACCACATCAGCATCTGCCCTATGACTGTCCTCACCATCACCAGATTGTGGTCTCTATCAAGCAGAACCAGGTCCTTACTGCTACTGTTCTGATCCATGGCTCATACACCTGCAGTATACAGGAGAACATGGGAAACTAAGCAAATATTAATTGTGACTAATGCAACAGCACTTCTCATTTATAGGGATATAATCACATACAGAATATGTGTAATATTCATAATTCTTTCATTCATAAAATAAAATAGTATTGACAATTTTCCCTGAAATATGCATTAAAGATATGTATGAATGATAAAACAAAATATATTTACACATACTATTTGCTCTTCAGTTAATAATAATGCACAATTAAGAATTATGCAACATTAAGTAACTCAATATACAATAAGTGTTTGTGACATGAAATGCTTCCTATTATAGCTTCTGTAACAATACAGGACATGTTGCAACAAAAGAGCCATTCAAAGTGAACTGTAGTCAAAACAAATCTCATCTGCATAAGCTCTTATATAGAAACTCTTATGGAAAGCTATCATGTCAATCTAGTTCCATATTACCTTGAATAATTCTTGACATCGGATCCTCGGCAAAATGACAAATGAGTCGAAAGTTTTTCGTTATATATAGAGGTGGGGCTTGATTCTCTTTCGGATGGAACTGTTGAATATTACTGTATTGTTTACGAACGTCAGCAGGCCCCTTGAGGATGTTTGTTACATGGGACCCAATCAAAAAGTCTTCAAGTTCCAGCTATGCTGGTGTCCCAGAGAGTAATTATTTGAATATCTGAGTGAGGCTACTGCTTGGCGAATGCTACCAATGAAGAGGTACTGTTAAACACTTCCTGGTCTGTTTTTTTTTTTGTTTTTTGTTTTGTTTTTTGAAAAAACCATTCCTGTGGAGCTGCTATTATCTAAATTCAGTAAACAATTTGTCCTTAATTGTGACACTTCAATTATTTATTTATTTTCAGAAATTTAGAAAACGTATTAAATCTTAATGTGTTCATTATTAAAGCACTGGCCTTGTTCATTATTATTTCATGTCTATATCTGGCACCGGTCATCAAATATTTCCATGTCCCAAGTATCAAGTCCTTGGATGCAGATTTCATGCCAATAAGTCAAATCCAAGTGAATTCATGTTGGTTATCTATCCCTAGCAAGCTTGCTGACAGTCAGTCTAACATTAGCTTACTATCATCAACTACACTGATCTGAAAGGTTTTTTTATGTTTACCTCCATGGTTTAGTTTGCATAACGCAAATATTTATTTGCGTTATGCAAATATTTGTATATGGTTATACCTCCACTTTGCATCGGGCCAAACATCGCCCCTTAGCTGTAATATAATAACCACATATCACGGCCTGAAGTGAGCTATTGGTTTTATAAAACGGTCACCAATTATGGCAATATGAAAGTAATAGACACACTCCAATTTAAATAGTTTTTAGTAATACATAATAGTGTTCAAAATAAAATAGGCCCTCCTGGCTGCCTGCACATAGTGGGAGGTGGTTGCTATGCAACTTACACATTTTTCTCAGACGCGGAGTGATACTGCATTGCGCAAAGGAATTAGACGTCATAGTCGTGGTATATGGTTAATATACCACGGCTATGAACCAATCAGATTGCTTGATTTGAGCTACCCATTTTATAATTAAGCAATAGCTTACGACAGGCCATGGCATATGGTTACTATATGTTTAGTGAAACGCTTTAGTCGGATGCATATGCAGCATGAGATGGTTGGCATGAGATTTTTAATCACAGCTTTATCGCCTGACGTTACTTTAGCTAACCCTAACATGTTAGCGTTTCGCCTACTTTAGTTAACCTAGTTAGCGCGTACGGATGCTATTCTGCACGCATGAGTAGGAGCTATGTACACACAGCTACAACCCATGTACGGATGTGATCCTGCATGCATGAGTAGGAGCTAATGACACCCAGCTACAACCACTGACACAGATGTATGGACACACGGACGCTACAACCACTGACACAGATGTATGGACACACAGAGGACAACAAACGACATTACAGAGGTGAGGACATGCCATAGCTAGCTAGCTATATAGTTAGCAAGTTTTAATCATGACACTTTTAGGATATGACTAATCCCTGGAACTTAATCGCTACTTGCTGATCCCTGTCTGTATGTGTAACACTATGGTGCGCCTTGGGTCTGGACGGTTTCGTGCTTCTTCTGAGCTATGCGCCCTCATTGAAATGCATTGAGGCTTGAGGACAGTGCCAGTTGGAATTTGAAGCAAGCCCACACAATTCCTTCAGGAATTGCAACCTCTCTAGTTATTCTTATTATTTTTCTTCTGCCTTTCGCTACCTTTTAGTCCCTTTCCCACGCTCAAAAATTCACAAAATTTGGCAGTCACGTTCGGTATGGCTGCCAATTTATTATGCATGACATGCATGAAACTGAAAAAATTATGGCCATGCCATTCAATGTACATCTGCCAAATTTTTTCCCACATGTCTAGCACCTCATTCAGAACAAATAATATCACACATCCCAGTGTCAGCCATATATTTGGATATATATATTGTATATATCCAAAAGGGCTATATACGATAATTTCTCCCATCAGGACAGCACTGTTTTGAGCCGCAGTTCATATTATGGTCCTGACTGTAAATGGGTCAGAGCTTTGAATTGAATAAATGCATCACTCAGAGCAACACTATCATAATTTCACTTCTATATATTAAACCAATTTGGGGAAGGTAATTATTCTCAAAAATGACCATCGCCATATGTCACACTACATGTAGGCCACCCCTGCAGTGCGTTCACAAAGACTGTAATGAACTGCACGCGCAGAACTCAGCAGGACGCGATGGTCTCCGGGCGCACACTGAACAGTGCATGTGGCATAACCATCTGTGCTTGAACCCAGGAAGATATTCTTTCAAACCATAATCTAGATTTTTTTGTTTAGGAGTTGCATGCTTTACTTTTCCTTTTTACATTACATGAGCACTTGTGGGTGAGAGCAGGATGGGCAGGAAGGGAAGGATGAGCAACACCAGGCAATGAGGGGGACTTTATGTGGACCTTATGTGTGCATGGTATCTCAATGCTCTGCAGTTTACCCTTGGTGCTTGGACCCCCCACATTGCTGCTTGCGGCCGCATTCATCATTATTATCCAAGCTATTCTTTTACAAAGTTTAGGTCACAAGAAAGGTCTTTAAGTGTGACTTAATTTCTACTTCAATCCCCAGCTTCAATTCTGGTATCTGTTCATGAGAAATCAAAATTATGCATTGCAGCAGCAAGATGGTTCACAAGTATTCACTGCAGTATGTTTATCACCTATTGGTCACCTAACCTGGGTGCAAATGGGTGCAGTATGTGCCCTGTACATGCTCTACCAGGCTCAGAGACAGAGAGAAAGACAGACAGAGGTGGTGGTTAAACTGGCTTTAAGCTGCTATTAATCATTTTCAGATCACAGAAATCACAATTTTCAGTCTGCTGAATTATACTCACACTGGGTGGGGGGAATTAGTGTAAAACTAAAATGTACACTTTCCAATGGTTTCCATTACTCTCTGTTTTTTGTAGGGCTTAGGCACAACCATCCGGTAGGCCACAGTTCTGCAGCTGGGTCCTCCAGGCCTCTGGCTGGTGAAACTGGCCCAGTCCCAAACAGAGCCCTCTGGACCCGCAGATTACTGCCTCACAGACTGCAATGGCGTAGGTCATATATAACTTGTGTTTTTTTCACTAGAAATCTATTTAACCAAAAACTATTCCATAAGTGACACATTTTCCACATTGTAAAATACATCAGTCATCACTGGAATAGCTTCATATTTATTAATGGAAAGGTGCTGCCACTACATACATGTATTTTCACAATATGATTGCATACACTCTAGATTAAGTACACTGAAATAATTTGTTATTTAATAATTATTATTCAAAAGTACTCCATTTTGTGATAATAATTTTATTGGGTAAAAGGGTGCACACAAAACAAAAATAAACAAGATATTCAAATTCAGGTAATCCCTTCAAGTGAGTACTTTAAAATACCCAGCGTACACATGTGACAGTTTGTTGTTTAAAAGTGTAAAGACACATGTATACCTCAACACTGAGCTGAATCAAAACATTTTCCCTCACTGTCATCAGCAGATGGTACTATTTCGTACAACCTGGTGCTGGCAAGTAATTGTCTTGAAAGCCATGTCTTACGGGAATGAAGAAGGTCCCTACACACAGCCATGAGATGTCACTCGGTGTGTCGCAAATGTGCTGGTTTGTGATGTTGTGCTGGTGAGGAAACATAAAATGTACATGGTCAATGCCATTTTATTGGGCTTGGTCTAATGAAAGCTGTAATTACTACAGTTTTTTTCTTTCTCCGAAAAACGTGGTCTTTTTTATTTTAAGGGATTGAGAAGTAACCTGGCCAAAGTTTTGTGGAAATTAAATTTATACAATGAAATGACTAGAAATAGAAGATGCAAAAAAATTCACCTCTCCATTAAAACTAATGAAAACTTGACAAATTTTCCCATTATTGTTTAATCTTTGTGGGTTAAGATACCAATGTACACGGAAGGATTTTTTTTCTGTGCCTTTCTCCATTTCGCTTTCGTTCTAAGCTGCTATACTTCCCCATAGAGGGGCTAGACCTTGCAGCTCATGTAATATTTCAGAGCAAGGCAAAACTGTTTATCCCTAAAGCCATAGATAAGGGGACTCAGGGCCCTTGAGACAATGGTAAAAGCAATGAAACTGAAGAATCGCATGTGCAGGAACAAGTGTGGACTGTGCTGCAAAACAATAGACAGTAAATAGGGGACCCACAGGTCGGCCATGCACAGAATGAGCTGCAGGCTGTGGAACAGGAGCGTGCGTCGCCCCTTCGACGCAGACTCTTTATTCTCTCCAGAGGCAGCCTGAGCTGCCAGCATGATCTTGGTGTAGCAGAACAGTATGATTATCAAAATAATACCGAAGTCCATCTGATTAAGTGTGACAAACATGAGGCGTTGCCACTCAGTCACCAGCATGATCTCGTAATGGCAAAAGGTGGGCACGGCAAAAAATTCTGGTGGGGCCGTGACAGTGACGATAATGAGATCCATAATAACCCTGATGGAGCTGAATGCCCAGATAATAGCGATGGCAGCCATGGTCCTGCCGGTGGTGGAAATGCTGGCATGTCTAAGCGGCATGCAGATGGCCACGTAGCGCTCCAGGCACATAGCGGTGATGGTGTAGGGCGTGTTTTTGACAACGATTCCCATGAGAATGCAGAGCACGATGCAGCGACCCACAGGTACAAGCACACTGAAGTGGGTAAGCAGCACCACCAGGTCAATGAGCAGCAGGAGTAGACAGTCAGTCAGCAGGGTGTGAGCAAACAGGATGTAGCGTGTATCGCTCCGGAAGGCCTGCTTACTGAAGAAGGTGAAGAGCATGAGTATGTCAACATAGATGAAGAACCACATCAGCATCTGCCCTATGACTGTCCTCACCATCACCAGATTGTGGTCTCTATCAAGCAGAACCAGGTCCTTACTGCTACTGTTCTGATCCATGGCTCATACACCTGCAGTATACAGGAGAACATGGGAAACTAAGCAAATATTAATTGTGACTAATGCAACAGCACTTCTCATTTATAGGGATATAATCACATACAGAATATGTGTAATATTCATAATTCTTTCATTCATAAAATAAAATAGTATTGACAATTTTCCCTGAAATATGCATTAAAGATATGTATGAATGATAAAACAAAATATATTTACACATACTATTTGCTCTTCAGTTAATAATAATGCACAATTAAGAATTATGCAACATTAAGTAACTCTAAATATATAATAAGTGTTTGTGATTCCTATTATAGCTTCTGTAACAATACAGGACATGTTGCAACAAAAGAGCCATTCACAGTGAACTGTAGTCAAAACAAATCTCATCTGCATAAGCTCTTATATAGAAACTCTTATGGAAAGCTATCATGTCAATCTAGTTCCATATTACCTTGAATAATTCTTGACATCGGATCCTCGGCAAAATGACAAATGAGTCGAAAGTTTTTCGTTATATATAGAGGTGGGGCTTGATTCTCTTTCGGATGGAACTGTTGAATATTACTGTATTGTTTACGAACGTCAGCAGGCCCCTTGAGGATGTTTGTTACATGGGACCCAATCAAAAAGTCTTCAAGTTCCAGCTATGCTGGTGTCCCAGAGAGTAATTATTTGAATATCTGAGTGAGGCTACTGCTTGGCGAATGCTACCAATGAAGAGGTACTGTTAAACACTTCCTGGTCTGTTGTTTTTTTTGTTTTTTGTTTTGTTTTTTGAAAAAACCATTCCTGTGGAGCTGCTATTATCTAAATTCAGTAAACAATTTGTCCTTAATTGTGACACTTCAATTATTTATTTATTTTCAGAAATTTAGAAAACGTATTAAATCTTAATGTGTTCATTATTAAAGCACTGGCCTTGTTCATTATTATTTCATGTCTATATCTGGCACCGGTCATCAAATATTTCCATGTCCCAAGTATCAAGTCCTTGGATGCAGATTTCATGCCAATAAGTCAAATCCAAGTGAATTCATGTTGGTTATCTATCCCTAGCAAGCTTGCTGACAGTCAGTCTAACATTAGCTTACTATCATCAACTACACTGATCTGAAAGGTTTTTTTATGTTTACCTCCATGGTTTAGTTTGCATAACGCAAATATTTATTTGCGTTATGCAAATATTTGTATATGGTTATACCTCCACTTTGCATCGGGCCAAACATCGCCCCTTAGCTGTAATATAATAACCACATATCACGGCCTGAAGTGAGCTATTGGTTTTATAAAACGGTCACCAATTATGACAATATGAAAGTAATAGACACACTCCAATTTAAATAGTTTTTAGTAATACATAATAGTGTTCAAAATAAAATAGGCCCTCCTGGCTGCCTGCACATAGTGGGAGGTGGTTGCTATGCAACTTACACATTTTTCTCAGACGCGGAGTGATACTGCATTGCGCAAAGGAATTAGACGTCATAGTCGTGGTATATGGTTAATATACCACGGCTATGAACCAATCAGATTGCTTGATTTGAGCTACCCATTTTATAATTAAGCAATAGCTTACGACAGGCCGTGGCATATGGTTACTATATGTTTAGTGAAACGCTTTAGTCGGATGCATGTGCAGCATGAGATGGTTGGCATGAGATTTTTAATCACAGCTTTATCGCCTGACGTTACTTTAGCTAACCCTAACATGTTAGCATTTCGCCTACTTTAGTTAACCTAGTTAGCGCGTACGGATGCTATTCTGCACGCATGAGTAGGAGCTATGTACACACAGCTACAACCCATGTACGGATGTGATCCTGCATGCATGAGTAGGAGCTAATGACACCCAGCTACAACCACTGACACAGATGTATGGACACACGGACGCTACAACCACTGACACAGATGTATGGACACACAGAGGACAACAAACGACATTACAGAGGTGAGGACATGCCATAGCTAGCTAGCTATATAGTTAGCAAGTTTTAATCATGACACTTTTAGGATATGACTAATCCCTGGAACTTAATCGCTACTTGCTGATCCCTGTCTGTATGTGTAACACTATGGTGCGCCGTGGGTCTGGACGGTTTCGTGCTTCTTCTGAGCTATGCGCCCTCATTGAAATGCATTGAGGCTTGAGGACAGTGCCAGTTGGAATTTGAAGCAAGCCCACACAATTCCTTCAGGAATTGCAACCTCTCTAGTTATTCTTATTATTTTTCTTCTGCCTTTCGCTACGTTTTAGTCCCTTTCCCACGCTCAAAAATTCACAAAATTTGGCAGTCACGTTCGGTATGGCTGCCAATTTATTATGCATGACATGCATGAAACTGAAAAAATTATGGCCATGCCATTCAATGTACATCTGCCAAATTTTTTCCCACATGTCTAGCACCTCATTCAGAACAAATAATATCACACATCCCAGTGTCAGCCATATATTTGGATATATATATTGTATATATCCAAAAGGGCTATATACGATAATTTCTCCCATCAGGACAGCACTGTTTTGAGCCGCAGTTCATATTATGGTCCTGACTGTAAATGGGTCAGAGCTTTGAATTGAATAAATGCATCACTCAGAGCAACACTATCATAATTTCACTTCTATATATTAAACCAATTTGGGGAAGGTAATTATTCTCAAAAATGACCATCGCCATATGCCACACTACATGTAGGCCACCCCTGCAGTGCGTTCACAAAGACTGTAATGAACTGCACACGCAGAACTCAGCAGGACGCGATGGTCTCCGGGCGCACACTGAACAGTGCATGTGGCATAACCATCTGTGCTTGAACCCAGGAAGATATTCTTTCAAACCATAATCTAGATTTTTTTGTTTAGGAGTTGCATGCTTTACTTTTCCTTTTTACATTACATGAGCACTTGTGGGTGAGAGCAGGATGGGCAGGAAGGGAAGGATGAGCAACACCAGGCAATGAGGGGGACTTTATGTGGACCTTATGTGTGCATGGTATCTCAATGCTCTGCAGTTTACCCTTGGTGCTTGGACCCCCCACATTGCTGCTTGCGGCCGCATTCATCATTATTATCCAAGCTATTCTTTTACAAAGTTTAGGTCACAAGAAAGGTCTTTAAGTGTGACTTAATTTCTACTTCAATCCCCAGCTTCAATTCTGGTATCTGTTCATGAGAAATCAAAATTATGCATTGCAGCAGCAAGATGGTTCACAAGTATTCACTGCAGTATGTTTATCACCTATTGGTCACCTAACCTGGGTGCAAATGGGTGCAGTATGTGCCCTGTACATGCTCTACCAGGCTCAGAGACAGAGAGAAAGACAGACAGAGGTGGTGGTTAAACTGGATTTAAGCTGCTATTAATCATTTTCAGATCACAGAAATCACAATTTTCAGTCTGCTGAATTATACTCACACTGGGTGGGGGGAATTAGTGTAAAACTAAAATGTACACTTTCCAATGGTTTCCATTACTCTCTGTTCCTTGCAGGGCTCAGGCACAACCATCCGGTAGGCCACAGTTCTGCAGCTGGGTCCTCCAGTCCTCTGGCTGGTGAAACTGGCCCAGTCCCAAACAGAGCCCTCTGGACCCGCAGATTACTGCCTCACAGACTGCAATGGCGTAGGTCATATATAACTTGTGTTTTTTTCACTAGAAATCTATTTAACCAAAAACTATTCCATAAGTGACACATTTTCCACATTGTAAAATACATCAGTCATCACTGGAATAGCTTCGTATTTATTAATGGAAAGGTGCTGCCACTGCATACATGTATTTTCACAATATGATTGCATACACTCTAGATTAAGTACACTGAAATAATTTGTTATTTAATAATTATTATTCAAAACTACTCCATTTTGTGATAATAATTTTATTGGGTAAAAGGGTGCACACAAAACAAAAATAAACAAGATATTCAAATTCAGGAAATCCCTTCAAGTGATTACTTTAAAATACCCAGCGTACACATGTGACAGTTTGTTGTTTAAAAGTGTAAAGACACATGTATACCTCAACACTGAGCTGAATCAAAACATTTTCCCTCACTGTCATCAGCAGATGGTACTATTTCGTACAACCTGGTGCTGGCAAGTAATTGTCTTGAAAGCCATGTCTTACGGGAATGAAGAAGGTCCCTACACACAGCCATGAGATGTCACTCGGTGTGTCGCAAATGTGCTGGTTTGTGATGTTGTGCTGGTGAGGAAACATAAAATGTACATGGTCAATGCCATTTTATTGGGCTTGGTCTAATGAAAGCTGTAATTACTACAGTTTTTTTCTTTCTCCGAAAAACGTGGTCTTTTTTATTTTAAGGGATTGAGAAGTAACCTGGCCAAAGTTTTGTGGAAATTAAATTTATACAATGAAATGACTAGAAATAGAAGATGCAAAAAAATTCACCTCTCCATTAAAACTAATGATAACTTGACAAATTTTCCCATTATTGTTTAATCTTTGTGGGTTAAGATACCAATGTACACGGAAGGATTTTTTTTCTGTGCCTTTCTCCATTTCGCTTTCGTTCTAAGCTGCTATACTTCCCCATAGAGGGGCTAGACCTTGCAGCTCATGTAATATTTCAGAGCAAGGCAAAACTGTTTATCCCTAAAGCCATAGATAAGGGGACTCAGGGCCCTTGAGACAATGGTAAAAGCAATGAAACTGAAGAATCGCATGTGCAGGAACAAGTGTGGACTGTGCTGCAAAACAATAGACAGTAAATAGGGGACCCACAGGTCGGCCATGCACAGAATGAGCTGCAGGCTGTGGAACAGGAGCGTGCGTCGCCCCTTCGACGCAGACTCTTTATTCTCTCCAGAGGCAGCCTGAGCTGCCAGCATGATCTTGGTGTAGCAGAACAGTATGATTATCAAAATAATACCGAAGTCCATCTGATTAAGTGTGACAAACATGAGGCGTTGCCACTCAGTCACCAGCATGATCTCGTAATGGCAAAAGGTGGGCACGGCAAAAAATTCTGGTGGGGCCGTGACAGTGACGATAATGAGATCCATAATAACCCTGATGGAGCTGAATGCCCAGATAATAGCGATGGCAGCCATGGTCCTGCCGGTGGTGGAAATGCTGGCATGTCTAAGCGGCATGCAGATGGCCACGTAGCGCTCCAGGCACATAGCGGTGATGGTGTAGGGCGTGTTTTTGACAACGATTCCCATGAGAATGCAGAGCACGATGCAGCGACCCACAGGTACAAGCACACTGAAGTGGGTAAGCAGCACCACCAGGTCAATGAGCAGCAGGAGTAGACAGTCAGTCAGCAGGGTGTGAGCAAACAGGATGTAGCGTGTATCGCTCCGGAAGGCCTGCTTACTGAAGAAGGTGAAGAGCATGAGTATGTCAACATAGATGAAGAACCACATCAGCATCTGCCCTATGACTGTCCTCACCATCACCAGATTGTGGTCTCTATCAAGCAGAACCAGGTCCTTACTGCTACTGTTCTGATCCATGGCTCATACACCTGCAGTATACAGGAGAACATGGGAAACTAAGCAAATATTAATTGTGACTAATGCAACAGCACTTCTCATTCATAGGGATATAATCACATACAGAATATGTGTAATATTCATAATTCTTTCATTCATAAAATAAAATAGTATTGACAATTTTCCCTGAAATATGCATTAAAGATATGTATGAATGATAAAACAAAATATATTTACACATACTATTTGCTCTTCAGTTAATAATAATGCACAATTAAGAATTATGCAACATTAAGTAACTCAATATACAATAAGTGTTTGTGACATGAAATGCTTCCTATTATAGCTTCTGTAACAATACAGGACATGTTGCAACAAAAGAGCCATTCACAGTGAACTGTAGTCAAAACAAATCTCATCTGCATAAGCTCTTATATAGAAACTCTTATGGAAAGCTATCATGTCAATCTAGTTCCATATTACCTTGAATAGTTCTTGACATCGGATCCTCGGCAAAATGACAAATGAGTCGAAAGTTTTCGGTTATATATAGAGGTGGGGCTTGATTCTCTTTCGGATGGAACTGTTGAATATTACTGTATTGTTTACGAACGTCAGCAGGCCCCTTGAGGATGTTTGTTACATGGGACCCAATCAAAAAGTCTTCAAGTTCCAGCTATGCTGGTGTCCCAGAGAGTAATTATTTGAATATCTGAGTGAGGCTACTGCTTGGCGAATGCTACCAATGAAGAGGTACTGTTAAACACTTCCTGGTCTGTTTTTTTTTTTGTTTTTTGTTTTGTTTTTTGAAAAAACCATTCCTGTGGAGCTGCTATTATCTAAATTCAGTAAACAATTTGTCCTTAATTGTGACACTTCAATTATTTATTTATTTTCAGAAATTTAGAAAACATATTAAATCTTAATGTGTTCATTATTAAAGCACTGGCCTTGTTCATTATTATTTCATGTCTATATCTGGCACCGGTCATCAAATATTTCCATGTCCCAAGTATCAAGTCCTTGGATGCAGATTTCATGCCAATAAGTCAAATCCAAGTGAATTCATGTTAGTTATCTATCCCTAGCAAGCTTGCTGACAGTCAGTCTAACATTAGCTTACTATCATCAACTACACTGATCTGAAAGGTTTTTTTATGTTTACCTCCATGGTTTAGTTTGCATAACGCAAATATTTATTTGCGTTATGCAAATATTTGTATATGGTTATACCTCCACTTTGCATCGGGCCAAACATCGCCCCTTAGCTGTAATATAATAACCACATATCACGGCCTGAAGTGAGCTATTGGTTTTATAAAACGGTCACCAATTATGGCAATATGAAAGTAATAGACACACTCCAATTTAAATAGTTTTTAGTAATACATAATAGTGTTCAAAATAAAATAGGCCCTCCTGGCTGCCTGCACATAGTGGGAGGTGGTTGCTATGCAACTTACACATTTTTCTCAGACGCGGAGTGATACTGCATTGCGCAAAGGAATTAGACGTCATAGTCGTGGTATATGGTTAATATACTACGGCTATGAACCAATCAGATTGCTTGATTTGAGCTACCCATTTTATAATTAAGCAATAGCTTACGACAGGCCGTGGCATATGGTTACTATATGTTTAGTGAAACGCTTTAGTCGGATGCATGTGCAGCATGAGATGGTTGGCATGAGATTTTTAATCACAGCTTTATCGCCTGACGTTACTTTAGCTAACCCTAACATGTTAGCGTTTCGCCTACTTTAGTTAACCTAGTTAGCGCGTACGGATGCTATTCTGCACGCATGAGTAGGAGCTATGTACACACAGCTACAACCCATGTACGGATGTGATCCTGCATGCATGAGTAGGAGCTAATGACACCCAGCTACAACCACTGACACAGATGTATGGACACACGGAAGCTACAACCACTGACACAGATGTATGGACACACAGAGGACAACAAACGACATTACAGAGGTGAGGACATGCCATAGCTAGCTAGCTATATAGTTAGCAAGTTTTAATCATGACACTTTTAGGATATGACTAATCCCTGGAACTTAATCGCTACTTGCTGATCCCTGTCTGTATGTGTAACACAATGGTGCGCCTTGGGTCTGGACGGTTTTGTGCTTCTTCTGAGCTATGCGCCCTCATTGAAATGCATTGAGGCTTGAGGACAGTGCCAGTTGGAATTTGAAGCAAGCCCACACAATTCCTTCAGGAATTGCAACCTCTCTAGTTATTCTTATTATTTTTCTTCTGCCTTTCGCTACCTTTTAGTCCCTTTCCCACGCTCAAAAATTCACAAAATTTGGCAGTCACGTTCGGTATGGCTGCCAATTTATTATGCATGACATGCATGAAACTGAAAAAATTATGGCCATGCCATTCAATGTACATCTGCCAAATTTTTTCCCACATGTCTAGCACCTCATTCAGAACAAATAATATCACACATCCCAGTGTCAGCCATATATTTGGATATATATATTGTATATATCCAAAAGGGCTATATACGATAATTTCTCCTATCAGGACAGCACTGTTTTGAGCCGCAGTTCATATTATGGTCCTGACTGTAAATGGGTCAGAGCTTTGAATTGAATAAATGCATCACTCAGAGCAACACTATCATAATTTCACTTCTATATATTAAACCAATTTGGGGAAGGTAATTATTCTCAAAAATGACCATCGCCATATGTCACACTACATGTAGGCCACCCCTGCAGTGCGTTCACAAAGACTGTAATGAACTGCACACGCAGAACTCAGCAGGACGCGATGGTCTCCGGGCGCACAGTGAACAGTGCATGTGGCATAACCATCTGTGCTTGAACCCAGGAAGATATTCTTTCAAACCATAATCTAGATTTTTTTGTTTAGGAGTTGCATGCTTTACTTTTCCTTTTTACATTACATGAGCACTTGTGGGTGAGAGCAGGATGGGCAGGAAGGGAAGGATGAGCAACACCAGGCAATGAGGGGGACTTTATGTGGACCTTATGTGTGCATGGTATCTCAATGCTCTGCAGTTTACCCTTGGTGCTTGGACCCCCCACATTGCTGCTTGCGGCCGCATTCATCATTATTATCCAAGCTATTCTTTTACAAAGTTTAGGTCACAAGAAAGGTCTTTAAGTGTGACTTAATTTCTACTTCAATCCCCAGCTTCAATTCTGGTATCTGTTCATGAGAAATCAAAATTATGCATTGCAGCAGCAAGATGGTTCACAAGTATTCACTGCAGTATGTTTATCACCTATTGGTCACCTAACCTGGGTGCAAATGGGTGCAGTATGTGCCCTGTACATGCTCTACCAGGCTCAGAGACAGAGAGAAAGACAGACAGAGGTGGTGGTTAAACTGGCTTTAAGCTGCTATTAATCATTTTCAGATCACAGAAATCACAATTTTCAGTCTGCTGAATTATACTCACACTGGGTGGGGGGAATTAGTGTAAAACTAAAATGTACACTTTCCAAAGGTTTCCATTACTCTCTGTTTTTTGTAGGGCTCAGGCACAACCATCCGGTAGGCCACAGTTCTGCAGCTGGGTCCTCCAGGCCTCTGGCTGGTGAAACTGGCCCAGTCCCAAACAGAGCCCTCTGGACCCGCAGATTACTGCCTCACAGACTGCAATGGCGTAGGTCATATATAACTTGTGTTTTTTTCACTAGAAATCTATTTAACCAAAAACTATTCCATAAGTGACACATTTTCCACATTGTAAAATACATCAGTCATCACTGGAATAGCTTCGTATTTATTAATGGAAAGGTGCTGCCACTGCATACATGTATTTTCACAATATGATTGCATACACTCTAGATTAAGTACACTGAAATAATTTGTTATTTAATTATTATTATTCAAAACTACTCCATTTTGTGATAATAATTTTATTGGGTAAAAGGGTGCACACAAAACAAAAATAAACAAGATATTCAAATTCAGGTAATCCCTTCAAGTGATTACTTTAAAATACCCAGCGTACACATGTGACAGTTTGTTGTTTAAAAGTGCAAAGACACATGTATACCTCAACACTGAGCTGAATCAAAACATTTTCCCTCACTGTCATCAGCAGATGGTACTATTTCGTACAACCTGGTGCTGGCAAGTAATTGTCTTGAAAGCCATGTCTTACGGGAATGAAGAAGGTCCCTACACACAGCCATGAGATGTCACTCGGTGTGTCGCAAATGTGCTGGTTTGTGATGTTGTGCTGGTGGGGAAACATAAAATGTACATGGTCAATGCCATTTTATTGGGCTTGGTCTAATGAAAGCTGTAATGACTACAGTTATATATATAATTCATTTTATTTAATTAAAAATAGAAAAATGTTGAGTAATATGTGTTTCTAGGTAAACACTGTGTGGCAAGGTAGTATAATGGATGAGGAGCTGGCCTTGTGACCTAAAGGTGTATAAAATCAGCTGTATAAATGGGTGTAATGTAAATGCCATGTAAAAGGTTGAGTACGTTGCTCTGGATAAGAGCATCTGCTAAATGCCTCTAATGTATTGTGATACACAATTTCATTTTCTTTCTCCGAAAAACGTGATCTTTTTTATTTTAAGGGATTGAGAAGTAATCTGGCCAAAGTTTTGTGGAAATTAAATTTATACAATGAAATGACTAGAAATAGAAGATGCAAAAAAAAATTCACCTCTCCATTAAAACTAATGAAAACTTGACAAATTTTCCCATTTTTGTTTAATCTTTGTGGGTTAAGATACCAATGTACACGGAAGGATTTTTTTTCTGTGGCTTTCTCCATTTCGCTTTCGTTCTAAGCTGCTATACTTCCCCATAGAGGGGCTAGACCTTGCAGCTCATGTAATATTTCAGGGCAAGGCAAAACTGTTTATCCCTAAAGCCATAGATAAGGGGACTCAGGGCCCTTGAGACTATGGTAAAAGCAATGAAACTGAAGAATCGCATGTGCAGGAACAAGTGTGGACTTTGCTGCAAAACAACAGACAATAAATAGGGGCCCCACAGGTCGGCCATGCACAGAATGAGCTGCAGGCTGTGGAACAGGAGCGTGCGTCGCCCCTTCGACGCAGACTCTTTATTCTCTCCAGAGGCAGCCTGAGCCGCCAGCATGATCTTGGTGTAGCAGAACAGTATGATTATCACAATAATACCGAAGTCCATCTGATTAAATGTGACAAACATGAGGCGTTGCCACTCAGTCACCAGCATGATCTCGTAATGGCAAAAGGTGGGCACGGCAAAAAATTCTGGTGGGGCCATGACAGTGACGATAATGAGATCCATAATGACCCTGACGGAGCTGAATGCCCAGATAATAGCGATGGCAGCCATGGTCCTGCCGGTGGTGGAAATGCTGGCGTGTCTAAGCGGCATGCAGATGGCCACGTAGCGCTCCAGGCACATAGCGGTGATGGTGTAGGGCGTGTTTTTGACAACAATCCCCATGAGAATGCAGAGCACGATGCAGCGACCGACAGGTACAAGCACTTGAAAGTGGGTAAGCAGCACCACCAGGTCAATGAGCAGCAGGAGTAGACAGTCAGTCAGCAGGGTGTGAGCAAACAGGATGTAGCGTGCATCGCTCCGGAAAGCCTGCTTACTGAAGAAGGTGAAGAGCATGAGCATGTCAACATAGATGAAGAACCACATCAGCATCTGCCCTATGACTGTCCTCACCATCACCAGATTGTGGTCGCTATCAAGTAGAACCAGGTCCTTACTGCTGCTGTTCTGATCCATGGCTCATACACCTGCGGTATACAGGAGAACATGGGAAACGAAGCAAATATTAATTGTGACTAATGCAACAGCACTTCTCACGATAAACACTGCTCTTCAGTACTGGTGTTCTGACTCAGAGAGAAGAAAAACAGTTTTAGGGATATAATCACATACAGAATATGTGTAATATTCATAATTCTTTCATTCATAAAATAAAATAGCCTTGACAATTTTCCCTGAAATATGCATTAAAGATATGTATGAATGATAAAAACAAAATATATTTAAACATATATGCTCTTCAGTTAATGATAATGCACAATTAAGAATTATGCAACATTAAGTAACTCTCAATATACAATAAATGTTTGTGACATTAAATCCATCCTATTATAGCTTCTTTAACAATACAGCACATGTTGCAGCAAAAGAGCCATTCACAGTGAACTGCAGTCAAAACAAATCTTATCTGCATAAGCTCTTATGTAGAAACCCTACTTACTCCCTTCTTTTCCATTTTTCGATGTTTTTTTTTTCAAATAGAAAATAGGAAAGTCCATGCTGCATCTAAAGTTTGAAATGAATTGTAACTTCATCTTATGCCTGCATGAATTTTAAAAAGCACATTCATTTCTAATGAGCAAAATGTATTCAAAAAAGAAATAAAAAGGCCATTATGAACAGCAATTATGTCAATCTTGTTCTATATTACCTTGAATAATTCTTGACCTCAGATCCTCAGCAAAATGACAAATCACCTGAAAGCTTTTTCTTATATATAGAGGTGGGGCCTGATTATCTTCCACAAGGAACTGTTGAATATTACTGTATTGTTTACGTCAACAGGCCCATTGAGGATGTTTGTTACATGGGACCCAATCAAGAAGTCTTCAAGTTCCAGCTATGCAGGTGTCCCAGAGATTAATTATTTGAATATATGGTAAGGGATTAGGATATTTTAATTTTTTATTTTTTTTTTGGAAGGAACAGTTCATATGGAGTTGCTATGATCTATATTCAGTAAACAATGTGTCCTTAACTGTGACACTTAAAAAAATGATTTATTTATTTTCAGGTATTACATTTTTATCTACTTTCCAGCAATGTGTCCGTTATCAAAGCACTGACCTTGTTCACTAGTACAATTCATGTCAAATATTCGTAGTTATACTGATTGGTCCAAGTGTGTGCATTAATTCTCAGTAAAGGGACACACCGGCCTTTTAACACTTCTAAAATCAATGCGCTACAAAATCCGACATTCTAAAGCTGTTAAACAGCAACATTATTATTATCGTTATGAATTATTGTTACATCCCCTCCACTTTTCAATGTTCAATTTCACCAATTTCAACGTTAAATCACACTTCTAGTTACTGTGGCTAGCTTCATTTAGGCTGCCAACCATCCTGCAAAATACGGTTTCGTCCCTTATTTGGTCAGTAGAATGGTACCCGTCATATTTGGAATAAACACATCCGAACTGTCATGTTGTTGAAAATTAACGTATAGCCTACTTCGGGGGTGGTTAAGGGACCTTGGCTTACCACGTTCATCGCCTATTATTTTCCAATAACGGGACACCCCGTCCTGGTTTATTCCTTACTTATTGAATGCATTGCAGACATTTGCTAGCTAGCTAAAGGTTAGCTATTTGTGCCAATATGCTTAAATGCCTTAAAATTCAACTTTGTTACAATCTCCAAACTGCCAAGACTTTGTTATGTTATGCGGCATACTAAATTATCTGTAGCCATATTCAATTGTGGTGCCCATACCAGTCTTACCATGGCTCACATTTGTGAACCAGATTTAATGTACTCTTGCAGGTTGATCTGTGTCCAGGGCACTCTGAAGGTGACATGGTATTATAGCTAGTTAACAGACAAACTTTATTTCTCTGAATTTCTAAACATCCATGATTCACACATTATGGAATGCAGAGACAGCGTGTGAAGAAACGCTGTGAGTGTTTAGTGAACAAGCGTGAATCCGCAATAGCTGCAACCGCACACTCGCATCCATGTGTGCGCGCATCCACGCACACACCCTCACACAAACACATGACCTCTTCTTTGGCTCATGTGACCAACCTTTCCACAAAATCTTGTGCAAATCTGTGAATCCATTCGGGAGTTATGTGCCTTTTTGTGATAGGCCACGCCCATCGCCATGCCCCCTCACGCACCCTCACACAAACACGTGACCTCTTTGGCTCATGTGACCAACCTTTCCACAAAATCTTGTGCAAATCTGTGAATCCATTCGGGAGTTATGCACCTTTTTGTGATAGGCCACGCCCATCGCCACGCCCCCTCTTGGTCAATCGGCCTTGAAAGTTACTCAGCTCTACCTTCGGTTATGACAAACATCCATGCCTAATTTCAGCCTCCTTGGGCGAAAACTGTGGCCGCTACGAAGTGAGACACTTTTTGTGGACCAACCGACCGACCGACCGACCTACCGACAGACAGAGCTATAGAGCTGCGGGCGCAGCTAATAAAAACAGTGAATATGGAGAATGCATTAAAGTGGATTAAATGGCAATTTTGAATTCAGAAATTCAAGACATATCGTAATATGGCGTCACCACCTCCGTCGTACATTATTTTCCAATAACGGGACAGCGCGTTGTGGTTTATTCCTTACAATACTATCATCAGCAGTTCCAGAATGTTCAATGAGATATTTGTATAGAGGGATTTAAATATAGTGTTATGCCATTATCACATCGTACAGCCATCCAGGACCATTGTCCAGCAGAACAGTGAAACAAGAAACAGGTAATATTTTCAAAAAACTGGATGAACAATTGAAGTTCAATTGAGACAATTGAGTTTTTTTTTACTTTCGAAGAAAAAAAAAGTGCAGATTTCTTTACATGAAACTGAATGTGCCCTCTATGCCAAACCTTGATAGATAAGCAAGGCAAAATGAAAGGTGAAGCTCATTCCAATAGCAAAGTCTCAACACCATGGTACAAGGGAATCTACCCTCAGTAAGTAAAGTAATTACAGTATGCCCAACACTAATATGACCCTACACATACAGTACATGGGATCCAAACAGACAGAACTACTGGCAGCAAACCGTAAAAGTCACAATTGACATTGAATCAAAATCTTATTCCCCTCCTCATTGAAACTTGACATTGTCTGCAGGTGTACTCAGGCCCAGAATAACGTAACAACTCCACAGAGAATCCTTGTTTTCTCGACAAAAGAACAAACATGATGGTGCAATGAGGCACGTGTCTCAGGAGTTGTCTGTTAATATTTAATGTCTGTGTTTTCACTGTGGTGGGAAGGGGGGGGGGGGGGGGGGCTCCCTGGAGCTTTCTGGCAAGAACTCTCTCCCTGCATGGCACACACAGGCCTACAGGGCTGGAAGTGTGCTGCTGCGCCACACTGCTATGGTGCAATCTCCTCGGTCGAGTTTCATCATGTGGAGCTGGGCCACTAACAAGGAGGCGAGGGCCTGAAATGTAAGGAAATCCAAAATAATTATTGTTGGGCTCTCCCCTGTAATCTCAGAAGGTAAACAAACACAAAGACAACTCAGACAACTCTCAGGCAAATTCTGCGGCGTGTCAAATTGCACCATCATGTTTGCTGTTTCCTCAAATAAAATGTGTCAGTGATCAAACAATGCCCTCCGTTTGTCTCTCTCACCACATGTATAAAATTAGGCTCATTGTGGCAGTCAACACTCTTAATTCCACTGACTGCAGGTATGAAAGGCCTCTTTTTGGGTTTTTGTCCAGTGTGAAAATTCACTCACACAAGCAAAAATGGCGAATCCCAAACAAATATCTGGCTGTTAAACGTTTCACTTAGTACGAGTGTTGTCTTAAAAATATTCCGCCCCCAATGACATCATCAGTAAACCGTACATCCCGAATCTGTGAGCTCCAGTGCATCCATGTGTGGCAGGTGGCACCTTCTGTCTGGCTGCCTGCATCTGCAAAGCAGTCAGCCGAAATGCAGGTACTGCGCAGCCCCCAGTCTCACTGATGGGGGCTGCCTGAGTGCTGCAGTGAGGGACAGCTGCACCTCCTTCACTAAGGACCAGCTGCAGCCGGTCTTGTTGAACAGACAGTGCGCATTCCTGGAGGAGGAGAGGCTGATGGTCCTCTCCAGTGTGGGCACGGTACCTCAGTGGCTGAATCCCGTTCTCTGGACTTGTGCACTCAAAGGAACATTCCCGTCAAGTCCATGAGGGCTTAGGGCTGTCCCATTGTCAAAACAGCTTTTTTCGCAAGGGCTCTTATCTCTATCTGCCCTCTTGTTAGGCCCAGCCTTATTCATGCTGTCATTTTCTGACAGTGCATGAACACGCAATGAACACAACTTATTTCATCTCTTCTCATTCACCCCCCTCTCATGTCATTTTCCTTTCAAAAGGTATGAGAATTTACGTATTTTAAGTTGTTCAGTAAAAATAATAATCGGAGACACTCTTCAGTGCACCCCCCTGATGGTTGTGCCTGACTCCTACAAAAAACTGAATGGAAACCAATGGAAAGTGTACATTTTAGTTTCATTCTAATTCCCCCCACCCAATGTGAGTATGATTCAGCAGACTGAAAATTGTGATTTCTGTGATTTGGAATAAAATTCCAACTTGTATTGTTCTCTAGAGATCAATTAATCCAAAAACTACTCCATAAGTGACATATTTCATACAATATAAAATACATTAGTCTTCACTGAAATTGCATCATTATTATTAATGGAAACATGCAGACAAAATGGTAAAATGTACCGCCACTACATACATGTATTGAGACAATATCGTTGTGAGCACTCTAGAAGTACAATGAAATTACTTGTCAATATGAAACAGTACTCAATTTTGGGATAATTTCAAAATTTTATTGGGCGAAAGGGAACACACACACAAAAGCATACAAGATATTAAAATTCAGGTAATAAATTCAAGTGAGCCTATCAAAATAACCAGCTTTCTCATGTGAGAGTCTGTTGTTAAAATGAGGTATAATTGTGAAGACACACATGTGTACCTCATGACTGAGCTGATCTGGAAATGGCACGATTATCTACAATCTGGTGGCAACTGATTGTCTAAAAAGCCATTTCTTGCAGGAATGAAGAACAGCCCTACACCCAGCCATGAGATGTCACTGGAAGTCATAGACAGTTCGTATTGTTATACAGGTGGGGAAACACAAAATTTACATAGTGAATACCATTAATTGCTGAACTAAATGTGCTTAGGTCAATAAAAGCTGCAATTCCCGATGCACTAGTTACAATTTTATAAAAAAAATCTGATTAAAACAGAAAAATGTTTAGTTATATGTGTTCATATAAACAATTTCATTACTCCTACTTCCTTTCCTGAAAAATGTGTGACCTTTTAATTTTATAAGGAATTGAGATCAATTGATATCAAGCATGGGACACTAGCACACAGCTTGTGCACCGACTAACCTTCTTCAGTCACGTTTGCCAAATTGTAATTTTGAAATGTAGGGCGATCAGTTTCCTGGCTGATTATTTTTTGGATGAAATATATGAAATATAAAATGACTAGAACAAGAAGATGCAAAGGGAGTAACACACTGGAGATTAGGTCACAGTTTACAAATGTCACCTTTTCATTAAAACTCACGCAAACCCCTTTGGGTCATGATACCAATGTACACAGAAGTCTTTTTTCTGTGGCTTTCTCTGTTACTCATTCATACACACTCCTAAGCTGCTACATTTCTCCAGAGAGGGGCTAGACCTTGCAGCTCATGTAATATTTCAGGGCAAGGCAAAACTTTTTATCCCTAAGGCCATAGATAAGGGGACTCAGGGCCCTGGAGACAATGGTAAAAGCAATGAAATTTAAGAATCGGATGGTCTCATGCCAGTATAGACTTTGCTTCTGAACAACAGCCAAAATATAGGGGGTCCACAGGTCGGCCATGCACAGAATGAGCTGCAGGCCGTGGAGCAGGAGCGTGCGTCGCCCCTTTGACACAGACTGCTTATTCTCTCCAGAGGCAGTCTGAGCTGCCAGCATGATCTTGGTGTAGCAGAACAACAAGATCACCACAATAATACCAAAGTCCACCTGATTAAATGTGATATACATGAGGCGGTGCCACTCAGTCACCAGCATGATGTCATAACGGCAGAGGGTGGGCTTGGCAAAATACCCAGGTGGGGCCTTGACAGAGACGATAATAAGATCTATGATGACTCTGACCGAGCTGAACGCCCAGACGACAGCGATGGCAGCCATGGTCCTGCCAGTGGTGGAGATGCTGGCATGTCTAAGCGGCATGCAGATGGCCACGTAGCGCTCCAGGCACATGGCGGTGATGGTGTAGGGCGTGTTTTTGACAACAATCCCCATGAGAATGCAGAGCACAATGCAGTGACTGACTGGTATAAGCACACGGAAGTGGATAAGCAGCACCACCAGGTCAGTGAGCAGCAGGAGTAGACAGTCAGCCATCAGGGTGTGAGCAAACAGGATGTAGCGTGCATTGGTCCGGAAAGCCTGCTTACTAAAGAAGGTGAAGAGCATGAGCATGTCAACACAGATGAAGAACCACACCAGCATTTGCCCTATGACTGTCCTCACCATCACCAGATTGTGGTAGCTATCAAGTAGAACCAGGTCCTTACTGCTGCTGTTCTGATCCATGGCTCATACACCTGCTGTACACAGGAGAACATGGGAAACGAAGCAAATATTAATTGTGATTAATACAGCACTTCTCACGGTAAACACTGCACTTCAGTACTGATGTTCTGACTCAGAGAGAAGAAAAACAGTTTTAGGGCTTTAATCACATATAGAATATGTGTAATATTCATAATTCTTTCATTCATAAAATAAAATTGTATTGACAATTTTCCCTGAAATATGCATTAAAGATATGTATAAATGATAAAACAAAATATATTTACACATACTATTTTCTCTTCAGTTAATAATAATGCACAATTAAGAATTATGCAACATTAAGTAACTCTAAATATACAATAAATGATTGTGCTTCCTATTATAGCTTCTGTAACAATACAGCACATGTTGCAACAAAAGAGCCATTCACAGTGAACTGTAGTCAAAACAAATCTCATCTGCATAAGCTCTTATATAGAAACTCTTATGAAAAGCTATCATGTCAATCTAGTTCCATATTACCTTGAATAGTTCTTGTCATTAGATCCTCGGCAAAATGACAAATGAGTCAAAAGCTTTTCGTTATATATAGAGGTGGGGCCTGATTCTCTTTCGGATGGAACTGTTGAATATTACTGTATTGTTAATGAAAGTCAACAGGCCCCTTGAGGATGTTTGTTACATGGGACCCAATCAAAAAGTCTTCAAGTTCCAGCTATGCTGGTGTCCCTGAGAGTAATTATTTGAATATCTGAGTGAGGCTACTGCTTGGCGAATGCTACTGCTGAACCCCTCCTGTTTTTTGTTTTTTTTTGTTTTGTTTTGTTTTGGAAAGAACAGTTCCTATGGAGTTGCTATGATCTATATTGAATAAACAATGTGTCCTTAATTGTGACACTTCAAATATTTATTTATTTTCACGTATTCAATTTTTATCTACTTTCCACAATGATGTCCGTTATCAAAGCGCTGGTCTTGTTCATTAGTACAATTCAGGTGAAATATTCGTAGTTATACAGCTTGGTCCAAGGGTGTGCATTAATTCTCAGTGAAGAGACACACCTCACTTTTAACAGTTCTAAAATCAATGCGCTACAAAATCCAACATTCTAAAGCCGTTAAACAGCAACATTATTATTTCAATTTTGAATAATTGTTACATCCCCTCCCCTTTTCAAAGTTCAATTTCACAATTGACTGCAACGTTAAATCACGCTTCTAGTTACTTTAGCTAGCTTCATTTAGGTTGCCAGCCATCCCTCAAAATACGGTATCGTCACTTATTTGGTCAGTAGAATAGGTGTTCCATATTTAACTACTATTGGCTATGGGACGTATTTTAGTCCGTATCTTTGTGAACAATTGCATCAGTAGTAACCGCTGTTTTGAATATAAGTAAGTAGTTTGATAGCTAGCTAGCTGGGATAACAAGCATGCCGTGAAACCATTTTGAACCAAAACCCTGCTGAATTATAATTTGGCCAGGTGACGAATGGCGGCGAAGCTATCATAAAGCTAGCTGGCAGTTTTCAGAGCATCTTAGAAAGACGCTAATGTCTACACTGCGTGACCACACCATTTTAACCCTCCTGTTCTGTTCATTTTTTAGGTACAGCAAAAATGTTCCCGGGTCAATCCCCATACAGGGGGGGTTTGCAAATACATGAAATGAACCATTTTCATTTAAAATGTTGATTACACTAATTAAGGCCAGTAGAAGAAGTTTCATACTGAAAAAATAATTTTAAGTATTTTTCCTAGATTTTCAAACTTTAAAAAGGGTCAATTTGACCCGCAACATAACAGGAGGGTTAAAAAGCAAGACAGAGCTAGGGAGATGTATTTGTTTGAGTTATGGTTTCATGCTATTTTCTAAATAATGTAATGACAAAAATGACCAAAATTGGTGCTAAGTGTATGGTGTAAAATGAGAAGGAACTATTTTTCCTGATAGGATCATTGTTTTCGTAGAATTAACGACCAGAGGTTTTTGCATAACAACGGTACAAACAGAACTATCAACCAGTGTTTACCTTTTCCAATTTCAATTTCAGTTAAGTCGATAAAAATAAATAAATATAAAAGTGACTATGTATAGTCATTGTTGTCAATCTGTCGTATATAAGTGGAATAAAAGCATCCGGACTGTCCTGTTGTTGAAAAATAACGTATCTATCCTACTTCAGGGGTGGGTAAGTGACCTCGGCTCACCACCTCCGTCATGTAGGAATTATTTTCCAATAACGGGACACCCCGTCTTGGTTTATTCCTTACTTATTGTATGCATTGCAGACATTTTCTGGCTGGTTAAGGGTTAGCTATTTGTGCGGACATGCTCAGATTGTAAAAAAGTTTAACTTTAAGGCAATCTCCAAACTGCCAAGACTTTGTTATGTTATGATCGAGGTATACTGAATTATCTGTAGCCATATTTAATAAGTTGTGGTACCACCCAAGTGTGCATTTTAGTTTCGTTTTAATTCCCCCCACCCAATGTGAGTATAATTCAGAAGACTGAAAATTGTGATTTCTGTGATTTGGAAAAAATTCTTAGCAGCTTAAAGCCAGTTTCACCACCACCTCTGTCTGTCTTTCTCTCTGTCTCTGGGCCTGGGCCGACTAACCTTCTGCAGTCACGTTTGCTGAATTGTAATTTTGAAATGTAGGGCGATCAGTCTCCTGGCTGATTATTGTTTAGATGAAATCTATGAAATCAATCAATCAATCAATCAATTTTTATTTAAAGTGTAGAATCACCATGCAGCATGGTCCCAATACACTTTACAAATAATGCAGAACAGAGATGCATTAAAGAAAGAAAGAAAGAAAGAAAGGAAAATAAATGTAATTGAATAGAAAATCTAAGAGATCAAATTTGAAATGTAGTATTTAAAACACAGTATTTAAAACGGTATTAAAACAAAGTTGACTAGAAATTACTAGAACTAGAAGATGCAAAGGCTGTAACAGCCTGGAGATTAGGTCACATGTTACAAATCTCACCTCTTCATTAAAACTCATGCAAACCTTTTTGGGTCATGATGCCAATGTACACAGAAGTATTTTTTTCTGTGGCTTTCTCTGTTACACATTCATACACACTCCTAAGCTGCTGCATTTCTCCAGAGAGGGGCTAGACCTTGCAGCTCATGTAATATTTCAGGGCAAGGCAAAACTTTTTATCCCTAAGGCCATAGATAAGGGGACTCAGGGCCCTGGAGACAATGGTAAAAGCAATGAAATTTAAGAATCGGATGGTCTCATGCCAGTATAGACTTTGCTTCTGAACAACAGCCAAAATATAAGGGGTCCACAGGTCGGCCATGCACAGAATGAGCTGCAGGCCGTGGAGCAGGAGCGTGCGTCTCCCCTTTGAAACAGACTGCTTATTCTCTCCAGAGGCAGCCTGAGCTGCCAGCATGATCTTGGTGTAGCAGAACAGCAATAACCACAATAATACCGAAGTCCACCTGATTAAATGTGACATACATGAGATTGTGCCACTCAGTCACCAGCATGACCTGGTAAAAGCAAAAGGTGGGCTTGGCAAAGTATTCTGGCGGGGCCTTGACAGAGACGATAATGAGATCTATGAAGGCCCGGATGGAGCTGCATGCCCAGACGACAGCGATGGCAGCCATGGTCCTGCCGGTGGTGGAAATGCTGGCGTGTCTAAGCGGCATGCAAATGGCCACGTAGCGCTCCAGGCACATAGCGGTGATGGTGTAGGGCGTGTTTTTAACGCCGATTCCCATGAGAACGCAGAGCACAATGCAGTGACTGACAGGCAAAAGAACACCAAAGTGGATAAGCAGCACCACCAGGTCAGTGAGCAGCAGGAGTAGACAGTCAGCCATCAGGGTGTGAGCAAACAGGATGTAGCGGGCATTGGTCCGGAAAGCCTGCTTACTGAAGAAGGTGAAGAGCATGAGCATGTCAACACAGATGAAGAACCACACCAGCATTTGCCCTATGACTGTCCTCACCATCATCAGATTGTGGTAGCTATTAAGTAGAACTAGGTCCTTACTGCTGCTGTTCTGATCCATGGCTCATACACCTGCTGTACACAGGAGAACATGGGAAACGAAGCAAATATTAATTGTGATTAATACAACACTTCTCACGGTAAACACTGCACTTCAGTACTGATGTTCTGACTCAGAGAGCAGAAAAACTGTTTTAGGGATATAATCACATATAGAATATGTGTAATATTCATAATTCTTTCATTCATAAAATAAAATTGTATTGACAATTTTCCCTGAAATATGCATTAAATATATGTATGAATGATAAAACAAAATATATTTACACATACTATTTGCTCTTCAGTTAATAATAATGCAAAATTAAGAATTATGCAACATTAAGTAACTCTCAATATACAATAAGTGTTTGTGACATTAAATGCTTCCTATTATAGCTTCTGTAACAATACAGCACGTTGCAACAAAAGAGCCATTCACAGTGAACTGTAGTCAAAACAAATCTCATCTGCATAAGCTCTTATATAGAAACTCTTATGGAAAGCTATCATGTCAATCTAGTTCCATATTACCTTGAATAGTTCTTGACATCGGATCCTCGGCAAAATGACAAATGAGTCGAAAGCTTTTCGTTATATATAGAGGTGGGGCCTGATTCTCTTTCGGATGGAACTGTTGAATATTACTGTATTGTTTACGAACGTCAACAGTCCCCTTGAGGATGTTTGTTACATGGGACCCAATCAAGAACTCTTCAAGTTCCAACTATGCTGGTGTCCCAGAGAGTAATTATTTGAATATCTGAGTGAGGTTACTGCTTGGCAAATGCTACTGCTTAACCCCTCCTGTTTTTTTTTTTGTTTTTTTTTTTGTTTGTTTTGTTTTGTTTTTGAAGGAACAGTTCCTATGGAGTTGCTATGATCTATATTTAATAAACAATGTGTCCTTAATTGTGACACTTCAATTATTTATTTATTTTCACATATTAAATTTTCATCTACTTTCCAGCAATGATGTCCGTTATCAAAGCACTGGCCTTGTTCACTAGTACATTGCATGTAAAATATTCGTAGTTATACTGATCGGTCCAAGGGTGTGCATTAATTCTCAGTGAAGAGACACACCTCACTTTTAACAGTTCTAAAATCAATGCGCTACAAAATCCAACATTCTAAAGCCGTTAAACAGCAACATTATTATTTCGATTTTGAATAATTGTTAGATCCCCTCCCCTTTTCAACGTTCAATTTCACAATTGAATGCAACGTTAAATCACGCTTCTAGTTACTGTAGCTAGCTTCATTTAGGTTGCCAGCCATCCCTCAAAATACGGTATCGTCACTTATTTGGTCAGTAGAATAGGTGTTCCGTATTTAACTACTATTGGCTATGGGACGTATTTTATTCCGTATCTTTGTGAACAATTGCATCGGTAGTAACCGCTGTTTTGAATATAAGTAAGTAGTTTGATAGCTAGCTAGCCGGGATAACAAGCATGCCGTGAAACCATTTTTAGGGAGATGGATTTGTTTGAGTTATGGTTTCATGCCATTTTCTTAAATAATGTAATGACAAAGATGACCAAAATCGGTGCTAATTGTATGGTGTAAAACGAGAAGGACCTATTTTTCCTGATAGATCATTGATTTAGTAGAATTAACGACCAGAGGTTTTTGCATAACAACGGTACAAACCGAGCTACCAACCAGAGTTTACCTTTTCAATTTCAATTTCAGTTAAGTCGATAAAAATCAATAAATATAAAAGTAACAATTGTTGGCAACCAGTCGTATAAGTGGAATAAAAACATCTGGACTGTCCTGTTGTTGAAAAATAATGTATAGCCTACTTTGGAGTTGGGTAAGCGATCTCGGCTCACCACCTCCGTCATGTCGGAATTATTTTCCAATAACGGGACACCCCCATCTTGGTTCATTCCTTACTTATTGTATGCATTGCACACATTTTCTGGCTAGCTAAGGGTTAGCTATTTGTGTGGATATGCTCAGATTGCCTTAAAGTTCTATTTTGTTACAATCTCCAAACTGCCAAGACTTTGTTATGTTATGAGGCTTACTGAATTATCTGTAGCCATATTTAATAAATTGTGGTGGCCATGCCGGTCTTAAGCCCACGCAGACATGGAGAGAACATGCAAACTCCACACAGAAGGGCCTCAAGCCGAGATTCGACCCACAACCTTCTTGCTGTGAGGCGACCACCGTACCACCGAAGTGTACATTTTAGTTTTGTTTTAATTTCCCCTCACCCAATGTGAGTATAATTCAGAAGACTGAAAATTGTGATTTCTGTGATTTGGAAAAAATTCTTAGCAGCTTAAAGCCAGTTTAACATTACATTACATTACAGGCATTTGGCAGACGCGCTTATCCAGAGCGTCGTACAACAAAGTGTATAACCATAACCAGGAACAAGTATGACGAAACCCCTAGAGAGAAGTACCGGTCCAAGTGCAGGGGACAACCGCATAGTTCAACTTGGACCCTGAAGGTTAAACTGATTAACACTAACACAACGAGAACGGCAACAACGCAATCTATGGAAAAAATACAAGCAGTAGTTAAGACAGTTAAGTAGTTAAGTAGTTAACCTCCACCTCTGTCTGTCTGTCTTTCTCTCTGTCTCTGAGCCTGGCAGAACATGTACAGGGCACATACTGCACCCATTTGCACCTAGGTTAGGTGACCAATAGGTGATAAACATACTGCAGTGAATACTTGTGAACTGTCTTGCTGCTGTGATGGAGAATTTTGATTTCTCATGAACAGATACCAGAACTGAAGCTGGGGATTGAAGTAATAATGAAGTCACACTTTAGAGACTTTTCTTGTGACTTTCCAAGTTAGTCAGCTTACATTTAGCTCCTAGGAAATAATTTACTGTGTTTTTAAAAGGTGATCATCTTTACATAGAAGTGTTTTATGAAATGTCATAGTCCAACGAATATAGAAATGTCAGTCTTGTTGTTTTGATGTATTCCAGGGGTTAGGGGTTTTTAACCTCAAAAAGTCCAATTTAGTTCTGTTAAGGAAAGACGAAACAATTTGCGACGCCATTATTCTTGTGGAAAACAGAATATAGCTATATTGTCAAGGCTCAGGAACTGGACACGTCAGTTGTGTGTGTGTGGTGGATGGCAGGAGGAGGGGGGTTTTATGGCCTGCTTGCAGCTCCATTTGTGGTTGCAGTGTATTTGAACTAAGGTCTAGTAGAAAAGTTATTGTTGTTCGGCCAAAATTTATTGTAGCCACTTAAACTTTGTCACTGACTGCAAACCTTATCCAAATATCATGAATACCAAATTCGGTGTTTATTGGATGCAAAGGCAAAACTGCAATCATGAATTAAATATTGCACTTTTGCAAGTGGTGCTGCAGCGCCACCTTGGGTGGTAGGTTCACAAAATGAGACACACATAATCTAGATGGGTCCCTTTTCAATTTGTATATTTCCAAAATTTGAACAATGGCTGGATTTAAAGGAGGTGTGGAAGATGGGTTTGGTTTGTAGAGGGACAGGGAGTTCGTTCCACCACTGGGGAGCTAGGGTGGAGAAGCTCCGTGGTAGGGATGAGCGAGAATCCTTGGCACGGCAGGGGGTGCAAGGCACCCTGCTGCCACAGAGTGGAGTGGTTGAGCAGGCGTATAGAATTGAATCGTGTCCTGTGAGTAGATGGGGCCGTCCTGTTGGCTGCAGTGTAGGCGAGCGTCAGGACGTTGAACCAGTGGGGTGACCTCAGCAGAGGAGTGACGTGAGAGAACTTGAGAAGGTTGAAGACGAGTCGGGCAGCGGCATTTTGACCCTCTGAGACCGGGTTTAAACGCCGGCTAGGTTTATGATTACATTAGAGGCATTTAGCAGACGCTCTTATCCAGAGCGACTTACACAACTTTTTTACATAGCATTTTTTACATTGTATCCATTTATACAGCTGGATATATACTGAAGCAATGCAGGTTAAGTACCTTGCTCAAGGGTACAACGGCAGTGTCCTTACCCGGGAATCGAACCTGCGACTTTTCGGTTACAAGCCCAGTTCCTTACCCACTGTGCTACATTCCGTCCACCTGCATGATAGGTTCGCCGTCACTTGTCACCTAGCCATTATTATAATATAGCTGGGTTTTTGGTCAAAATGGCCTCACAGCATGCTTGTTATCCGGGCTAGCTATCTAACTATTGAATTATATTCAAAACAGCAATTATTATGAATGCAATCGTTCACAAAGATGAGGAAGAAAATGCGTCCCGTAGTCATGGGAGGCCTGTGATGCCTGGGAAACCAGTGAGGCAGCAGCCAGGGGAGAGGAGGGGCTTTTGGGCTCAGACCTCCAATAGAGGAGGAAGGTAACTGAACACAAGGATATTTCAGTTACACAGAACGTCATATACAACTTGTATTGTTCTCTAGAGATCAATTAAACCAAAAACTACTCCATAAGTGACATATTTCATACAATATAAAATACATTAGTCTTCACTGAAATTGCATCATTATTATTATTATTATTATTATTATTATTATTATTATTAATGGAAACATGCTGACAAAATGGTAAAATGTATCGCCACTGCATCCATGTATTGTCACAATATCATTGTGTGCACTCTAGAAGTACAATGAAATTACTTGTCAGTATGAAACAGTACTCAATTTTGGGATAATTTCAAAATTTTATTTGGCGAAAGAGAACACACACACACACACACACACACAAAAAACAAGATATTAAAATTCAGGTAATTACTTCAAGTGAGCCTATCAAACTAACCAGCTTTCTCATGTGAGAGTTAAAATGAGGTATTATTGTAAAGACAAACACATGTACCTCATAACTGAGCTGATCAGGAAATGGCACTATTATCTACAATCTGGTGCTGGCAACTGATTGTCTAAAAAGCCATTTCTTACGGGCATGAAGAACAGCCCTACACCCAGCCATGAGATGTCACTTGAAGTCACAGATGTGGCAGTCTGTATTTTTGTACAGGTGAGGAAACACAAAATTTACATGGTGAATACCATTAATTGCTGAACTAAATGTGCTTAGGTCAATAAAAGCTGTAATTCCTGATGCACTAGTTACATTTTTTATTAAAAATTAAAACAGAAAAATGTTTAGTTATATGTGTTCATATAAACAATTTCATCACTCCTACTTCCTTTCCAGAAAAATGTGTGACCTTTTAATTTTATAAGGCATTGAGATCAATTGATATCAAGCTTGGGACACCAGCACACAGCTAATTTTGAAATGTAGGCGATCAGTCTCCTGATAACAATGTACACAGAAGTCTTTTTTGTGTGGCTTTCTCTGTTACACGTTCATACACACTCCTAAGCTGCTACATTTCTCCAGAGAGGGGCTAGACCTTGCAGCTCATGTAATATTTCAGGGCAAGGCAAAACTTTTTATCCCTAAGGCCATAGATAAGGGGACTCAGGGCCCTTGAGACAATGGTAAAAGCAACGAAACTGAAGAATCGGATATGCAGGTACAAGTGTGGACTTTGCTCCAAAACAACAGCTGATATGTAGGGGCCCCACAGTTCAGCCATGCACAGAATGAGCTGCAGGCCGTGGAACAGGAGTGTGCGTCGCCCCTTTGACACAGACTGCTTATTCTCTCCAGAGGCAGTCTGAGCTGCCAGCATGATCTTGGTGTAACAGAACAGTATGATCACCATAATAATACCAAAGTCCATCTGATTAAATATGACATACATGAGATTGTGCCACTCAGTCACCAGCATGACCTGGTAGTAGCATGAAGTGGGCTTGGCAAAGTATTCCGGTGGGGCCAAGGCAGTGAAGATAATGAGATCCACGATGACTCTGACGGAGCTGAATGCCCAGACGACAGCGATGACAGCCATGGTCCTGCCGGTGGTGGAGATGCTGGCGTGTCTAAGCGGCATGCAGATGGCCACGTAGCGCTCCAGGCACATAGCGGTGATGGTGTAGGGCGTGTTTTTGGCGGTAATCCCCATGAGAATGCAGAGCACGACGCAGCGACCCACTGGAAGCACCACATAGGAATAGCCAAGCAGCACCACCAGGTCTGTGAGTATCAGAAGTATAGTGTCCATCAGTAGCGTGTGAGCAAACAGGATGTAGCGTGCATTGCCCCGGAAAGCCTGCTTACTGAAGAAGGTGAAGAGCATGAAGATGTCAATATAGATAAAGAAACACACCAGCACCTGCACTATGGCCATCCTCATCCTCACCCCTCTGTGGTCGCTATCAATTTGAATCAGGTCACTGCTTCTGTTCCGATCCATGGCTCATACACCTGCAGGAAACAGAAGAAAAGTCGACAAGAAGAAAATATTAATTGTCACTAATGCAGTACTTCTAACACTTAAAACAGCTCTTCACTACAGCTGGTCTGACTCATGGAGAATAAAAAATATTTTATCACATAAAGAATATTTATATGCATAACTCTTTCACTCAAAGAATAAAATTGTTTGCAATTTTCTTTTGAAAGATGATTCGAAGTAAAGATACATATGAATTATAAAACAGAATATATTTAACCATTTGTTATCTCTTCAGTGTAAGATAATGCACAATTACGGATTATACAAAATTAAATGATACAAGTTCCCAGTTTGTAATAGGTGTTTGTCGCACATCATCCAATTTGTCATAGCTTCTATAACAGTATGGCAGATATTTTACACCAAAGATTCATTCATAGTCAGTATAGTAAAAAAAAAAAATTCAAGCTGCACCTATAGGATTTATGATCAGATTTCACAATCATACCAATATTGACAACTACCAAATGGCATCGATCAGCTCAGATAGTCGACTTTATGGGTAAATAACATAATTTACATTGACTCTCATAATAGAAGAGCAATATCAGTACCGAATGATAAGGTACCAAGGAACAGTTCATAAAAAACCTTAAATTAATATCAATGGTTATAAATTCTTCCATTCTTCCAAATTAATTGTAACTTCATCTTATGCCTGCAGGGTTTTTAAACGGCACATTCATTCGCAATGACCAAAACAGATTCAAAAAGGAATATAAGGCAGAAGTATACTGACAGCTATTGTCAATCTTGTTCCATTTTACCTTGAATAGTTCTTGGCATCAGATCCTCAGCAAAATGACAAATGAGTCGAAAGCTTTTCGTTATATATAGAGGTGGGGCCTGATTCTCTTCCAGGAGGAACTGTTGAATATTACTGTATTGTTTACAAACGTCAACAGGCCCATTGAGGATGTTTGTTACATGGGACCCAATCAAGAAGTCTTCAAGTTCTAGCAATGCTGGTGTCCCAGAGATTAATTATTTGTACATATGATAAGGGATTAGGATTGCTCTGAGCGAGGAAATTGCTTGGCAAATGCTACCAATGGAGAGGTATTGTTAAGCTCTTCCTGTTTGTTTTAGAAGGGACAGTTCCTATGGAGCTGCTATGGATGAAATTGGGATGGCAGGTATGCCATCCCGCCAGGTTAGGCCTTCGCGGGACGGCATGCCCCATACCGATACAGCACAGAGAGCTTGCCCATTTTCAAGGTTCCCTAAATAAATCACCACAATGACCACTGACTCTCAGCCCTTGAAAACGTTCATTTCTGTACCGTCTGATGTCCTTAATTGTGATACTTCAATTTAGTCTTTTTTTTCCTTCTTCATAAATGCCTGAAAACTTACTTAATTTGTATTTTCCCACAATTTATGCATGTTGGCATTCTGTTCGGTGATGAACCCAGATTGGTCTCGGCCGCAGAGGCTGGTAGAGAGAGCACAAGGGCCTGGGTTGCGTTGGTTAATCAGCCCAGATACTTAAAGGTGTGTTGCTCTCCACAGTTCAGGGCCAAGAGAGGGAGCACACACAGAGAGTTTGAATTTAGTTTAGTTTTATTTTGGAGTTTTTTTTTTTTTTGTCTTTCGTTTTTCTGCACACTAAAGACAGAGAAACAAACTGGTCAACTGAAAAGTTGGCTAGCTATGAGCAGCGTGCTGAAAAGCGGTCGCTTTGTTTTACTTTCTTTTGTCTTTGTTATTTTAATTTGTTTTAGTTTATTGCTTTTTCGCCTGGAACTTGTTTGTTTGATTTCGTGTTGATGTGGGTGCGCTCTCTCTCTCTCTCTCTCTCTCTCTCCATGCGGCAGCCAACGGTGTTTCTCAGAATTGCCACATCTTCAACCCAGGGGTGTTACACTGGCCCGTGACAATGCGTTATCAAAGCATCAGCCTTGTTCTTGAGTTGGCCTGCATTTCATGCTAACATCTGGAATCCAATCATGGAATCTTTTGAATTACCCAGTTGCCAGCAGAAGGCCAGTGGAAGTGGTAGTTTTTAGTTATGCTTTGCAGATATGTAACCAAGTCCAGATTTTCCATGTCCCAAGTTTCAAGTAATTGGATGCAAATCTCACACAAATCAGTCAAATCCAAGTGAATGCATGTTCGTTGGCTCGCTAGTAAACTTGCTGACATTCAGTCTAACACTAGCTTACTAGAGTCAGCAACACCAGTGGTAACCAACCCTGTTCTTGGAAATCTGCCATCCTGTAGATTTTCATTTCAACCAAATTTGGCAAGCCTGACTCTCCTAATTAGCAGCTCAACAGGACCTCTAGCTGTTGGATGAGGTGTGCTTTGTTAAGGTTGGAGTGAAAACCCACAGGATGAAAGATCTCCAGGAACTGAACTACACTGTTTTAAACAATGTTTACCTCCATGGTTTAGTATGTGTGATTCAAATATTCCTGGGTATTTTATGCATTTCAGTCATTTGCTAGCTAGTTAAGGATTAGCCGCTTGTGTGGATTGTCTCAGATGCCTTAAAGTTCAACTTTCAGTTACAATGCCAAGACTTTGTTGAGCTGCATAGTGAATTCCCTGTACCCATATTGAACAAATTTTGGTGGCAACGCAGGCTCAAATTTCTGAACCAGATTAGAAATTTACTCTTGGAGGGCAATCTTAGAAGGTGAAGGTGACACCATAGCTAGCTAGCAGACAAACTTTGTTACTTCTTAAAATTATGAGATTGCGACTGGTTGTTTTTTAATGTGTTAATAACAATGTGGGTAAGCTGAGGGAGTTAGATAAGAAAATAAAGAAGGAAATGCCTAAACCAAAAATTCTGCGCGTACTGCCAAAGTTTCAACCACAGCAGTTTCAGCACAAGAGAAAAACAGGAAGCTTGCCACAGGTGTTTAAGAAGGTTGTGAATGTGTAAATGTGACTTGAGGGGAATACTTTGTAGATGAGTAAAATTATGGTTAAAAGTACATTTGCTATAAGCATATAACCAGCCGGTATAAGGTTTATTGGATGTATAACCATTGTGTGCAGAATGTCACGTCTTGATCAATAGCGTGTGAAAACTGCATATACTGTGCATAATGTCAAGAGGACAAGCTGAGCAGAAGGAACACCCACCCCCACCGCATAAGTGCCAGTGAACTAGGCGTTTGGTCAAGGTTTCTGAGTGCAGCAACAAAGTTCTCAGAAAAACAGAAATGGGTGTGGGCGGGGGTGACTGTCATACCATGCGAAGCACCTCGTCTGATTGGAAGAAGGTCTGTCTAACTCCATGATGAGTGCATGAACGGTTTCTCCTATTTGATCAAATAAAAAGTGTATTACTGAATTGCTTGATGACCTGGCTACGTCATTGCCTTCATTAAAGGCAGAATCCACGACAGAGGCCTGATTGATGATGTGGAATCAGAAGAAATCGTAAGAATTAAGGGTGTTTGCTGCCGCAATGAGACTAATTTTATACACGAGGCAGAATGTGGTGAGAGACAGATTGAGGGCATTGCTTGTTTATTAGTACATTACTTTATCCGAGCAAACACAGGCATGACAGTGCAATTAGGCATGTGTCTCAGGAGTTGTCGGAGAGTGTTCTGAGTTGTCTTTATGTTTGTTTTCATTCTGAAATTACATGGGAGAGCACAAAAATAAGTGGCTTATATTTTAGGCCTTCACATTATTGTTTTTTCGCCCTCCTCTTTAAGCTGGTAAACCTTCACATGATGAAACATGACTGAGAAGATTGCAACATACAGCGCACTTCCAGCTCTGTAGACGTGTATGTGCAATGCAGGGAGGGAGTTATTGCCATAAATCTTCAGAGAGCAAATTAAGACCCCCCACCCCCACCCCAGCCACCACCACCATCATTACCACCACTGCAGAGAAGACACTGCCATAAAATATTTAAACAACTCCTGAGACATCTTAATTGCGGTTACACTTGTTCTTTTGTGCAGAAAACGAGGTTTCTCTGTGGAGTTGTGCTACATTATACTGGGTCTGAGTAAATCTGCAGACATTGTCAAGCTTCAATGAGGAGGGGAAAAAGAATTATCTTCAATGTCAAATGTAACTTCTATGATTTTTTTTTTAAATGGTTTTCTGACCAAACAGTAGTTTCATCTGCTGGGATCCAACGTAGCCTATGTGTGAGGTCATATTAGTGTCAGACATACTGTCATTACCTTAGTTACTGTGTACATTTTCCACAGGGCAGTCTTTCATTTCAGACTTTCCTCATGACATGAGTTTCACATATTGTAATTTATGTTCTTTCATTTCGCCTTCCTTATCTAGCAAGGTTTGCCATAGTGTAAATAAATTTTTTTGTATACAAATCTGTGCATATAAAAAAATGTAAGCAATATTATAACTCCAGGTGTTAGTTCCATCCAGTTATTACACTATACTTACACTGCTCTATTCCTCATGACTGCATGGGCTCTCCATCCCTGTCTTAGTAGCTATGCAGCCATATATTACTCCTGGTGGGGTCCCCCCAATACATACTACTGCCACTTTACCCACTGTCTGCTATATTGCAAATTCTCTAATTGCCATTTCTACCCTCTTCCCCACGCTGCCGGCGGGGCTCTTGCCCCAACCCTCGAGAGTGCTTCGAGAGTCGTTTGGTCTCCCCCACCTCTGCTGTCCAGCCCCTCTTTCGTCATTGCCTCCACCCTGCCCACATCTGTCGCCACCTGCTGTTCCCCATCACCGCCACCCGGCCCCACCCATCATCTGAGCCACATCATAAACCTTATAAAACTGACTGACATGTTGGTCACCAGTTGGCACCCTGAGCCGACCAGAGAAGGGTGGGTTTCCCCCTTGAGAAAAGGTTTCTTCCTATCTGCCACAGGGAATTTTTCCTTGCCATTGCTGCCTTAGGCTTGCTCCTGTGGGGGTTTAGGCCAGGGTTGTCTGTAAAGCATATTGTGACTGCTGTAAAATACGCTATACAAATAAAATTTGATTGATTGATTGATTGATTGATTGATTGAAATTAGAGCCCGACCGATATATCGGTTTGGCCGATATGTCGGCCATTATTTGACTTTTTTGACGACATCGGGATCAGCAGTTATGCCGCCGATGTGTCCCGATTTTTAAATAAGTATAATAAACAAAAAAACCATTGGTTATTTATCTGTACTTGTCTGTTCGAACGTTGTAATTGCTATTTACTAGAATTATCCAGTAGAGGGAGCTCTAAGTGTGAACTGCAGCAGCTGACGCCCTACTTCTGTAATAAGATGTTTGTCACTCGTGCCTCATCCAATATTCTCCACTGCAAGACTTGTCTGCACAGATTCGATTGCCGCAATAAAGGTATGTATATTTAGTGAAAGTTTTTAATTAAATGCGTTTATACGACCACTATGTTTATCAATCCTCATTATCAAGCGAGCGAGCTAGCTAAGATATTTGGTTCACTTTAGCAAGCTAGCTGGCTAGCAAGCCTTTATGAAGTGGCAGTGAGCACATAAGCAGCGTAGGATCTACATTTCCAGAGGACATCGCTGTATTCTCAAATAAATAACCAGCCAAAATAAAATGGTGATTGAATGCATCACATATTTGTTTTTTTATCTGAGATAATGATTAGCTACTATATGATCCTGTGTCAATAGCCAACGCGTTATTGCAAGCGAGTGTGTCATCTAGTCACGCGTCATCGTAGCAAGCTAACCAGACAGTAAAAACGCCTCTAAAACACTTCTAACGTGGATCATTTTAAGCCATGTTATCTAGCTTTGTCGTGATAACACGAGAGAAGGATTGCTGTTGGAGAAGTGAATCAACCAACAGTTAGCGTGGGTAACCTGCACGAAAGCGCATTGTAGTTTTTCTCATGTATTTCATCCTGTCAATTTCATTTCATCTAACGTTACACTTGATTCACTCATTAGCTCCGCTAGATAATGTCTTACTCTTTGAGATCATGTAGTAGAAATAAAATAAGAAAATATAATCCATTTAACTGAGAATATATAATAAGAAATAATGAGGCTGTGTCAATAGCTAATGCGTTATTGCGAGCGAGTGTGTCATCTAGTCACGCTTCAGAGCGCTTTATTTTCACCACCGAATTCTTATGGACAGGGAAGCTCGCTAGATAAAGCCTTACTCTTTGAGATCATGTAGTAGGAATAAAATAAGAAAATATAATAAATTTACTGAGAATAGATACTAAGAAATAATAATAACAAATTAATAACAACAATAAAAATAATATTCATAAAAATACACGTTTGAAACTGGAAAACAGATTTTTTTTAAATTAATTTTTTATAGATGGCTGGAAAAGAAAGGAGTAAAAAGCAAGGTGTGGAGTTATTTTGATTCCACACACTTAAAGATGGTGTTAATATATATATTTAATTTAATATCATATTTTAAATTTTTTTATCTAAAAGGTTCTTTGTGTGTTTATTTATATTTTTATTTGTTTGCTTATAATTTAAATGTTTTTAAATATAGAAACCTTAATAAAATCTAAGTTTTTCAAATTGATTTGAAAATGTTGCACTTTTTGACAAAATATCGGTCAAAACATCGGCAATCGGTGGGCTAGGACTCTCCAAAATCGGGATCGGCATCGGACCCAAAAATCTGGCATCGGTCGGGCTCTAATTGAAATATCTTATTGAACATTCTGGAGCTGCTGGTGCTTGTATTATATGAGTAAGTAATGCAGTATCTCTGAAACTCACTGACATGCAGAGCTGGGGAATGAGCTGTGAATGAAGACAAGCTCCCTGCAGATTCCTCCCTGGGTTTTCAATGCCTCATTCATCTAAATTTGTAGCAGCAGAGGTCAGAGGTCAGTGTAGAGGCACAGACACAGTGTTGGGTCTCCGCATCGGAAGGCCCAGGGCCTGGGAGGCCTGTGATGCCTGGGAACCCAGTGAGGCAGCAGCCAGGGGAGAGGAGGGGCTTTTGGGCTCAGACCTCCAATAGAGGAGGAAGGTAACCGAACACAAGTACATTTCAATAACATGGAATGTCTTATATAACTTTTTTTTTCACTAGAAATCTATTTAACCAAAACTACTCCATAAGTGACACATTTTTCCACAACATAAAATAAAATAAAACATTAGTCTTCACTGGGATAGGATCGTATTTATTAATGGGAACATGCTGACAAAATGGTCGCATCTGTTGCCACTGCATACATGTATTGTCACAATATCACTGCGTGCACTCTAGAAGTACACTAAAATAATTTGTTATTGTTAAAAAGTATTCAATTTTTTGATTGAAAAGGTACACACAAAACAAAAATATGCAAGATATTAAAATTCAGGTCCTTTCAAGTGAATACTTTAAAATACCCAGCATACACATGACAGTTTGTTGTTAAAAGTGTGAAGATACACTTGTATACCTCAACACTGAGCTGAATCAAAGCATTTACCTTACTGTCATCAGCAGATGGCACTATTACCTACAATCTGCTGCTGGAAACGAATTGTCTTGAAAGCCATTGCTAACGGGAATGAAAAAGGTCCCTACACACAGCCATGAGATGTCACTCAGTATGTCGCAAATGTGCTGGTTTATGATGTCGTGCTGGTGAGGAAACATGAAATGTGCATGATCAATGCCATTTTATTGTGCTTGGGCCAATGAAAGCTGTGATTCCTGACATGACTACAGTTAGTGTCCTGGCCAAAGTTTTGGTGAGACTAAATTTATACTGTATAAACTGACTAGAACTAGAAGATACAAAAAGCTTGTTCTAAGCTGCGATATTTCTCTGGAGAGGGGCCTTGCAGCTCATGTAATATTTCAGGGCAAGGAAAAACTTTTCATCCCTCAGGCCATAGATAATGGGACTCAGGGCCCTTGAGATAATGGTAAAAGAAATAAAATTGAAGAATCGGATGTGCACATACAAGCTTTGATTTTGCACCCCTATAAGATCCACTATGTAAGGGACCCACAGTTCAGCCATGCACAGAATGAGCTGCAGGCCGTGGAACAGGAGCGTGCGTCGCCCCTTTGACACAGACTGCTTATTCTCTCCAGAGGCAGCCTGAGCTGCCAGCATGATCTTGGTGTAGCAGAACAGCAAGATCACCATAATAATACCGAAGTCCACCTGATTAAATATGACATGCATGAGGCGGTGCCACTCAGTCACCAGCATGACCTGGTAATAGCATAGCGTGGGCGTGGCAAAGTAACCTGGCGGGGCCACTATAGTGAAGATAGTGAGATCTGTCATGACCCTGACGGAGCTGCATGCCCAGACGACAGCGATGGCAGCCATGGTCCTGCCGGTGGTGGAAATGCTGGCATGTCTAAGCGGCATGCAGATGGCCACGTAGCGCTCCAGGCACATAGCTGTGATGGTGTAGGGCGTGTTTTTGGAGGCAATCGCCAAGAGAATGCAGACCACGATGCAGCGACCGACAGGTACGAGCACTTGGAAGTGGATAAGGAGCACCACCAGGTCATTGAGCAGCAGGAGTACGGAGTCTCCCAGCAGGGTGTGAGCAAACAGGATGTAGCGTGCATCGCTCCGGAAAGCATGCTTACTGAAGAAGGTGAAAAGCATGAGCATGTCGACGCAGATGAAGAACCACACCAGCATTTGCCCTATGACCGTCCTCACCATCTTCGCATTGAGGTCGCTATCAAGTCGAAACAATTGTCCACCACTGCTGTTCTGATCCATGGCTCATACACCTGCAGTATACAGGAGAACATGGGAAACGGAGCAAATATTAATTGTGCCTAATACAGCACTTGCAATTTACAACAACTTACGGTAACGTTACAACAAAAGCCAATCACAGTGAACTGTAGTCAAAAAAAATCTAATCTACATAAGCTCTTATATAGAAAACCTACTCCCTACTTTTCCATTTTTGAAGTTTTTTTTATTTTTTTTCAAATTGTAAATTAAAGTCCATGCTGCATCTAAAGGTTGAAATGAATTGAAACTTCATCTTATGCCTGCATCATTTCTAATGAGCAAAATGCATTCAAAAAGGCCGTCGTGGAACAGCTATCATGTAAGTCTTGTTCCATATTACCTTGAATAGTTCTTGGCATCAGATCCTCAGCAAAATGACAAATCAGTCGGAGGCTTTTCGTTATATATAGAGGTGGGGCCTGATTCTCTTCCAGGAGGAACTGTTGAATATTACTGTATTGTTTACGAACGTCAACAGGCCCCTTGAGGTTGTTTGTTACACGGGACCCAATCAAGAAGTCTTGAAGTTCCAGCTATGCTGGTGTCCTAGAGATGAATTAGTTGTATATATGGTAAGGCAAATGCTTGGCAAATGATGCCCATGAAGGGGTATTGTTAAAAGCTTCCAGTTTTGTTTTTTGAAGGAAGGAACAGTTCCTATGGAGCTGCTATGATCTAACTTCAATAAACAATGTGTCCTTAATTGTGAAACTTCAGTTATTATTATTCTTTTCAGAAATGTTTGAAAACATATTAAATTTATATCTTCTTTCCAGCAATGTGTCTATTATCAAAGCACGGACCTTGTTCACTGGTACCTTTCATGTCAATGTCTGGCGTCCAGTCATGGAATCTTTTGAATTCCACAGCATACAGCAAAGGGCCAATGGAAATGATAGTTTCAGTTATGCTTTGCAAATATGTAACCAAGTCCAGTTTTCCATGTCGTAAGTATGAAGTCTTTGGATGCAGATCTCACACATAAATCAAATCCAAGTGAATTCATGTTGGTTCGCTCGCTAGCAATCTTGCTGACAGTCTGTCTAACATTAGATCACAAGCATTAGCTACATTGATTTTTATGGTTACCTCCATGGTTTAGTATGTGTGACTCAAATATTCCTGGGTATTTTTTGGACAGCATTCATTTTCTAGCTATGGTTTAGCTACTTGTGCGGATATTGGCTCAGATGACTTAAAGTTCAACTTTATTACAATCCCCAAACTGCCGAGACTTTGTTGTGCCGCATACTGAATTATCGTTAGCCATATTTAATAAATTGTGGTGGCAATGCCGGTCTCTCCATGGCTCAATTTTGTGAACCAGGTTTGAAATGTACTCTTGCAGGTTGATCTGTGTCCAGGGCACTCTGAAGGTAACACTGTATTATAGCTAGCTAGCAGACAACCATTGTTGCTCTGAATTTCTAAACATCCATGATTCACACATAATGGAATGCAGAGACAGCATGTGAAGAAATGCTGTGTGTTTAGTGATAAACAATGTTTACAGAGAATGCATTACGATGGATTAAAAAGCAAATTTGAATTCAGGGAAATTCTTGATATATCGTAATACGCAGATCATTATTATTATTATTATTATTATTATTATTATTATTATGTCACTCGCCAGCATGACACCCCTGGTAGGGAGATTCGGCAGTTCCTGAAATACCGTTGGTTGCTCCATGGAGAGAGAGAGAGAGAGAGAGCGCACCCACACAAACACGAAAGAAAATAAACAAACATCTTCACCATTTCTCTCTCACGGGTTCCGAGCAAAAACAATAAAATAAAACAACAAGCTAAAACAACGAAGACATAAGAAAATAAAACAGAGCGACCACTTTCCAGTGTGCCGCTCATAGCAGGCTCGATTTCCAGCAGAGCCGCTCCTCCTACTTTTCAGTGGAGGTTTAATTATTATTATTATTATTATTATTATTAACCAAGCTATTCTAAAAATCTGAACTAAACTAAAATCGAGAAATGGATTTACACTTTCCAATAGTCTCCATTGCTTTCAGTTCCTTGCAGGGCTCAGGCACAACCATCCGGTAGGCCGCAGTTCTGCAGCTGGGTCCTCCGGGCCTCTGGCTGGTGAAACTGGCCCAGTCCCAAACAGAGCCCTCTGGACTCGTGGATTACAGACTCGCAGACTGCAATGGCGTATTTCCGCGGACGGGTTAGTGCACGAGTGGACAATGGCACGAGGGTGAAATAGGACCCCCAATACGTGACACATTTCTGAGAGATGGAGACACAGCCTTACTCAAATTTATATGTCAAGAGAGGAAGAGGCGAGTCATGCTCTATGGAGGACCAAAACAAAATAAATTAATAAATAAATGACTAGGTTGATAAATACTGGCATTTTTGGTCCTCCATACATCCACCACCGGAATCACAGAACTATACAGGTATAAGCACTTTGATAAGTTCTTATATAGTTCTGTGACCTGAACTAGGCATGTAGGAACCGTAAATTTCCAGGGGGTGTGCTGACAAGTGTTTCCAAGAATTACTTTTACAAAACATCTTAAATAAGTGAATTCTAATGATTTTTGAAAGGAAAATGACATGAGAGGGGGGTGAATGAGAAGAGATGAAATAAGTTGTGTTCATTGCGTGTTCATGCACTGTCAGAAAATGACAGCATGAATAAGGCTGGGCCTAACAAGAGGGCAGATAGAGATAAGAGCCCTTGCGAAAAAAGCTGTTTTGACAATGGGACAGCCCTAAGCCCTCATGGACTTGACGGGAATGTTCCTTTGAGTGCACAAGTCCAGAGAACGGGATTCAGCCACTGAGGTACCGTGCCCACACTGGAGAGAACCATCAGCCTCTCCTCCTCCAGGAATGCGCACTGTCTGTTCAACAAAACCGGCTGCAGCTGGTCCTTAGTGAAGGAGGTGCAGCTGTCCCTCACTGCAGCACTCAGGGTGAAGCCACTCCGTACGCGGCACCACCAGGCGGCGACACCGCCTCCATTCATTTTGAACGAGAGGTGGTGGCACACCTCCGCAAGGCATGCTGGGATTGCAGGCAGCGTGGGGATGGGCTAGGCAGTGGCGGCGGCGGTGGCGGCGGCGGCGGCGGGGGCGGGGGGGGCGTTATAACTCCGCGTCAGGGTAACCAATCAGATTTGACCTAAAGATCCGTCAAGTAAATTCTAAATTGTCCCCCTTTTCAAATTTTAGTTCCACATTCTATAGTTCCACAATGGAGGACTCACTCATAATTTCTGTACAGTGTGTAAATACATTTTTGGTTTGATTGGATCTGAATGGATCTGCTTCATGAATACCCTATCTAACAGGGAGTAGGCCTACTATACATCTCCCCCACTAAACAGGAGGAATACCATAAAAGTATCTAGAAGCACAACCAAGCGAAGGTGGTGGAGGGTGAGCGCAATTCTGAGCAGTAGCCGTGAAGCATGGAGAAGCAGTGCAGGCAAGCAGCAGCACTGAGAGAGAGGCCTGACTGTTGGTTTAAAAAGGTGCTGCATTGGTGATGTGTGCCTGTGATTGGATGGGTAAGAGAAGAGTGCTCGTCTGTATGAAATTGGTTGATTAAGGAAATGTGTGAGTATGCGGTTACTGGGGCCCACCGATTGGTTGGCTCGCTGTAATTAGAGTTTTCCTGACAGAACTTGCTTTGCAAATTGCATGTGCATTGTTCATTTCTTTCTGAAATTTTAGGCCTTGACCTCATTGTTCGTAGCCCCGCTCTTGATATTTGCAAGCTGCAAATACATAAACCACCACATGATGAAACACAAATGAGGAGATTGCAACATAGCAACGTGTCGCTACAGCACATCATCAGCTGTGTCCATGCAGGGAGGGAGTTTTTGCCAGAAAGCTCTGGAGAGCCCCGACTCCCCACTCCCCACCGCAGTGAAAACACAGACATTAAATATTAACAGACAACTCCTGAGACACGTGCATAATTGCACCGTCGTGTTTGTTCTTTTGTTGAGAAAACAGAGAAAGGATTCTCTGTGGAGTTGTGTTTCATTGCACTGGGCCTGAGTACACCTGCAGACAATGTCAAGCTTCAATGAGGAGGAGAAAAAGATTTTGATTCAATATCAATTGTGACTTTTACAGTTTGCTGACAGTAGTTCTGTCTGTTTGGATCCAATGTAATGTATGTGTAGGGTCATATTAATGTTGGGCATACTGTAATTACTTTAGTTACTGAGGGTAGATTTCCATATACATTTTCTATGGGCTTCTACAGGGCAGTCTTTTATTTGAGACTTTGCTATTGAAATGAACTTCACCTTTTGTAAATTGTTTTTTTTTCATGTTGCCTTGTTTATCTAGTGAGCTTTGGCAGAGTGCATCTTTAGTTTTATGTAAACAAATTTATATATATATATATATATATATATATATATATATATGTAACTGTTCTATTGGACAATGGTCAAAGAGTGCTGTACGATGTGATAAGGGCAGAACACTAATATCTTATTGAACATTCTGGAACTGCTGGTGCTTGTATTATATGAGTAAGTAATGCAGGACCTCTGAAACTCACTGACATGCAGAGCTGGGGAATGACCTCTGAATGAAGACAAGCTCCCTGCAGATTCCTCCCTGGGTTTTCAATGCCTCATTCATCTAAATTTGTAGCAGCAGAGGTCAGAGGTCAGTGTAGAGGCACAGACACAGTGTTGGGTCTCCACATCGGAAGGCCCAGGGCCTGGGAGGCCTGTGATGCCTGGGAACCCAGTGAGGCAGCAGCCAGGGGAGAGCAGGGGCTTTTGGGCTCAGACCTCCAATAGAGGCATAAGGTAACGGAATAGAAGGGTATTTCAGTTACATGGAATGTCATTTATAACTTGTTTTTTCACTAGAAATCTATTTAATCAAGTTTAAAAACTACTCCATAAGTGACACATTTTCTACAATATGAAACACATTAGTCTTCACTGTAATAGCACTGTATTTATTAATGGGAACGTGCTGACAAAATGGTCAAATCTGTTGCCACTGCATACATGCATTGTCACAATATCACTGTGTGCACTCTAGAAGTACACTGAAATTATTTGTCATTATCAAAAAGTACTTCATTTTGGGATAAATTCATAATTTAATTGGGTGAAGTGTTACACACAAAACAAAAAAATATACAGGATATTCAAATTCAGGCAATTTCTTCATGTGATTATATTAAAATACTCAGCTTACGCATGTGTTGTCAGAATGACGTATATTTGCAAAGACACATGCTTATATCTCAATACTGGAGCGAATCGAACCATTTCCCCTTGCTATTGTCAGCAGATGGCACTATTTCCTACAGTCTAGTGCTGTCAACTGATTGTCTAAAAAGCAATTTCTTATGGGTAATAGTAAGTGCCCTACACAAAATGAACTTGGTCAATGCCATTTTATTGGGTTTGGGCCAGTGATAGCTGTAATTCCTGACATGGCTAGAGTAAAATATTTTTTTTAAAATTCAAAATAGAAAAATGTTAAGTAATATGTGTTTATATATACAACATTATGCCTCTTTCTCAGAAATGTGTGATTGTTTTTATTTTAATGTATTGAGATCACTTGATATGAAGCTTGGGCCACTACATCGCACCTTGTGCGCTGAATATCCTTCAAACGTCTGCTCTTTGGCATTGAAAAACAATAGTTAGTAGTTAGTAATTGTATCCTGCCTAATTTTCGTTCAGATGAAATTTCTACAATATCAAATGATAGCAAATAAAAGATGCAAAGGCTATAACACACTGCAACATAGGAAACATTTTATTTATTTCACCTCTTCATTAAAACCTGCAAACCTATCAAATTTTCCAGTTGTTGTTTAATCCTTCTTTTTTTGGATACCAATGCACACAGACGAGTTTCTTCCTGTGGCTTTCTCTGTTTCCCATTCATCCTAAGCTGCTAGCTTTCTGCAGACGCATGCTAGACCTTGCAGCTCATGTAATATTTTAGGGCAAGGCAAAACTTTTTATCCCTCAGGCCATAGATAAGGGGACTCAGGGCCCTTGAGATAATGGTAAAAGCAACAAAATTGAAGAATCGGATGGGCAGGTACAAGTGTGGACTTTGCTTCTGAACAGCAGCCAGTATATAGGGGGTCCACAGGTCGGCCATGCACAGAATGAGCTGCAGGCCGTGGAGCAGGAGTGTGCGTCGCCCCTTTGACACAGACTGCTTATTCTCTCCAGAGGCAGCCTGAGCTGCCAGCATGATCTTGGTGTAGCAGAACAGTATGATCACCATAATAATAACAAAGTCCATCTGATTAAATATGACATACATGAGGTTGTGCCACTCAGTCACCAGCATGACTTGATAATAGCATGAAGTGGGCATGGCAAAGTACCCAGGTGGGGCCAAGACAGTGAAGATAATGAGATCCATGATGAGTCTGACGGAGCTGAATGCCCAGATAATAGCGATGGCAGCCATGGTCCTGCCGGTGGTGGAAATGCTGGCGTGTCTAAGCGGCATGCAGATGGCCACGTAGCGCTCCAGGCACATAGCGGTGATGGTGTAGGGCGTGTTTTTAACGCCGATTCCCATGAGAACGCAGAGCACGATGCAGTAACTGACAGGTATGCGCACATTGAAGTAGCCGAACAGCACCACCAGGTCTGTGAGCAGCAGGAGTACAGAGTCCACCAGCAGGGTGTGAGCAAACAGGATGTAGCGTGCGGTGCCCCGGAAAGCCTGCTTACTGAAGAAGGTGAAGAGCATGAAGATGTCGATGTAAACAAAGAACCACACCAGCACTTGCACTATGGCCGTCCTCACCCTCAACACGCTGGGGTCGCTATCAATTATAATCAGGTTCCCACTGCTGCTGTTCTGATCCATGGCTCATACACCTGTAGGAAACAGGAGAAAACTGGGAAACGAAGCAAATTTTAATTGTGACTAATGCAGCACTTCTCACAGTAAACACTGCTCTTCAGTACTGATGTTCTGACACAGAGAGAAGAGAAACCATTTTAGGGAAATAATCACATTCAGAACATTAATATCCATAATTCTTTTACTTAAAGAATTAAATTGTGTTGACCGTTCTCCCTGAAATATTATTTAAAGCAAAGATCTGTATAAATGATAAAACAGAACATATTTAAACATTTTATTTGCTCTTCAGTCCATGATAATGCACAATTAAGAATTAAACAGCATTAAGTAATAAGTCCCAATTTCCAATAGGTGCTTGTACTATAACACTAAATTCATTCTTTAATAGCCTCTGTAACAGTATGGGTCACATTACAAAAAAAAATAATTCACAGTGAACTATAGTAAAAAAAAAATTTTCTTTTTAAATCTATATAAGCTCTTTTATAGAAAGTCTTGTAGTGAAGTTCACAGAAGTCTGCCTCTTATCAGACCCCCAAAATGAAAACAGCCTGTTTTCTCTGCTGACAGGGAGTTAGCAGGTGTGACAAACAGACAGTGCTCAGTTGCTACACAGTTTCAGGGTCCTAACATAAATATAGACAGAACATATCAGAACATCTGCACCCCGTAGTCACTCGCCTATACAATAGTGCCAGAGCAAGATACTCAGTTGTACATACGCAGGCTACACACGCCGGAGGCACATCTGTTTCTACGACAGATAGCGATCCGTATGGATCCACACTACTGGAGGATCCCTTGCAGTCTCCTTCTATGCACAACGTTTAGCACAGAGGAAAGGTTAAAAAGCTATGTAGAGTAAATAACCCAGATAACATTAAATTAATCCCATTCCAGTAGCACCGGGTAAAGACTCCCTTCGCATCCCTTCGCCACTCAGATTCTTCTGCTGTTTCGTGTATCTGATAGGTTTCTTGCAGCCTACTCCCTATGTTTTATTTTTTTTTTTTCCAAATTGGAAATGAAAGTCCATGCTGCATCTAAAGGTCTCACCATGAGATTTCATAGTCATTCATGTATTTGCAACCACCAAATGCTTTCGATCAGCTCAGATAGTATATTTTATGCATAAAGGATATAAATCAAGTTGACTCGTTGAAGTGCAATTTCATGAAAGTATCAAAAATGGTTCACGAAAAGCATCCTAAATTAATATCAATGGTTATTGAATTGCATTACTTCCTAACTAGTTGTAAGTTCATCTCATACTTGCATGACTTTAAAACAGCACATTCATTGCTAATGGGCAAAATGCATTCAAAAATAATGTAGGTCTATTATGAATCGCTAGTAGGTCAATCTAGTTCCATATTACCTTGAATAATTCTTGACATCGGATCCTCAGCAAAATGACAAATGAGTCGAAAGCTTTTCGTTATATATAGAGGTGGGGCCTGATTCTCTTCCAGAAGGAACTGTTGAATATTACTGTATTGTTTACAAATGTCAGACGACAGGGCCCATTGAGGATGTTTGTTGCATGGGACCCAATCAAGCAGCCATCAAATTCCAGTAATGCTGGCATCCCGGAGTGCAATTATCTGTATATATGTTAAGGGATCAGGATTGCTTTACTTGGCAAATGTTGCCTTAGGAGAGGCAATGTTAAGCTCTTAAGGAACAGTTCATATGGAGCTGTTATTTCTACAATAGACCAGATTCATGAAACATTTGCTCCTTAAATATGACATATAATTCTATGTTGTTATTTTTTTCCTTCATAAATGTTTGAAAATGCATTGAATTTATATCTGCTTTCCTGGCATCTATCCCTTATCAAAGCACCAGCCACCATATTCACTTGTACATTTCATGTCAAAATCCGGCATCCAGTCATGGAATCTTTTTAATTCACAAGCTTCCAGCAAAAGACAAGTGGACGTGATATAATAATGACTTTTTCTTTGCAGATATATGACCGAATCCAGTTTTCCCCTGTCCCAGTATTACAGTTGTATGCAAAAGTTTGGGCACCCCTTGACAAATAACATATTTTGGTGATTTTTTAATTGAAAAGACACAGTCTCTCTAGGATATGGAAAAAACACTATATTTTCAGCAAACTTAATGCATAGTTACTTTTGTCATAAATTGAACAAAAATTAAAAAATCATTGTGGCATGTGCAAAAGTTTGGGCACCCTACATAGTCAGTACTTAGTAATACCCCCTCTGGTGGATGTCACAGCTTGTAAACGCTTTTTGTAGCCAGCTAAAAGTCTTACAATTCTTGTATATGGAATGTTCTCCCATTCTTCCTTGCAAAAGGCTTCTAGTTCTGCAATATTCTTGGGCTGTCTTGCATACACAGCTCTTTTTAAGATCTACCCACAGATTTTCAATTATGTTTAAGTCAGGGGACTGTGATGGCCATTCCAAAGCCTTCAGCTTGCGTCTCTTGAGGTAGTCCATGGTGGATTTCGAGGTATGTTTAGGATCATTATCCTGTTGTAGAAGCCATCCTCTTTTCAGCTTCAGCTTTTTTACAGATGGTGTGATGTTTGCTTCCAGAATTTGCTGGCATTTAGTGGAATCCATTCTTCCCTCCACCCATGCAATGTTTCCTGTGCCACTGGCTGCAACACAACCCCAAACATGATAGATCCACCCCCATGCTTAACAGTTGGCAAGGTGTTCTTTTCATGAAATGCTGCTGCTTTTTTTCTCCAAACATACCTTTGCTGATTGTGGCCAGAGTTCTATTTTAACTTCATCAGTCCACAGCACTTGTTTCCAAAACGCATCAGGCTTCTGTAGATGTTCCGTTGCATACTTCTGACGTTGGATTTTATGATGAGGACGCAGGTAAGGTTTTCTTCTACTGACTCTTCCATGAAGGTCTTGTTTGTGCAAGCATCGCTGCACAGTGGAACGGTACAACACCACTCCTAAGTCTGCTAAATCTTCCTGCAGGTTTTTTGCAGTCAAATGGGGGTTTTGATTTGCCTTTCTGACCAGCATACTAGCAGTTCTCTCCCGAGAGGTTTCTTGGTCTTCCAGATCTCATCTTGACCTCCACAGTTCCCCCAAACTGCCATCTCATACTATCTGCCATTGATGATGTTTTAATATCATTGTGGCAGGGCGTGGTTTGTGGGAGAGGTTTGAGGCAGTCTGAGGATCACGCCTACTGGTTAAGTGCGCACACACACCTGGAGTGTGTCAGTAATTAATCCAGGTATTTAAAGTGTGCTTTCTTCCCAGTAGGGGTCTATGACCGAGGAAAACACGAGCCGAGAGAGACAAACGTGCCAGCACGAGAAAAGGCTGGAAAGTGTCGTAGTTTCGTTATTTTGTCTTTGTTATTTTAGTTGTATATTTTTATTATTTTTACCCCGATCCCGTGAGGGTGAAGGGCGAAGCTGTTTTGTTGTTTTGTATTATACTGGATTCTCTCTCTCTCTCTCTCTCTGAAGTATGTAAATAAAGACCGGAATATTTCCAGATTCATGTATCTCCCTGTGTCTGTTCAGAAAGGGGTGTGTCGCGGTGTGTGACATTAGGTGCCAAAACCTGGGACAGAAGAGCCTCCGACAATGGAAACCTCTCCGCTGGTTCAAATGGTGAAGCAGCTGGCCCAGATGCAGGAGAACCAACACCAGGCTCTCCGCAGTCTGCAGGAACAACAGCGGCAGGCTATACAAGCTAGGTCTGCATCACATGGTTGCGGATCGAGCCATCCTGACGGAGCTGCTGAGGGAAAGAACAATCCGTTCCACCCCAACCCCCACCCTCCTGGCCAACGTGAAGTTACAGAAGATGGTCCCGCAGGACGACCCGGAGGCGTTTATTGAGTTGTTCGAAAGGACATCCATGGCATGCAACCGGTCAGTGGAGGAGCGGGCACTGCCCCTCCTACCCTTGCTTCCGGGGGAGGCGCAATTAGCGGCTCGCAACCTCCCGGCCAGTGCCCTGGTCGATTACTGTACCCTCCGGGCAACCATCTGGGAAAGGGTGGGACTGAAGCCCGAGGGCCACTGGAGGAAGATGCGAGAGTTGGCATTTTCCTCGACCGGTCGGCCCTTTGCTTACGCCCAGCAGCACCTCGACTCCTGCCGTCGCTGGCTGCAGCCAGAGTGCCGCACACCTGAGGGAATTTTGGAGCAGGTGGCACTGGAGCATTTTATCAGGGGACTCCCAAAACGGACTTCGGACTGGCTCCGATGTCACTTACTTGCCCCCTTGGGTGCGGCAGTTGAACTGGCGGGGAACCATCTGTCCGTCGCAGAGGACACAGGGACAAAAATCACAGAATCCATTCCCCTTCTTTCTCCTCCTCCCCCTTGCTACCTGTATTGTTCCTCTCTCTTCTCTTCCCGTTACCCTCTCCTCCCCAAGGTCCCGTTTCCTTAAACCCCCACCTCCGTCCACCCGTTCCCCAACCTCAAATCGTAAAGTATTTTCCTTCCCCGGTCATGGGTCAGACGAGTGCGCCAGAAAGGCCGAGGCAGGGCTGTTGGCGCTGCAGGCATAAGGGGGCATGTCTGAAAGGATTCCCCATAATGCACGTGAACATCGTGAACCAGACGCCGCACGCCACCCAGCCTTCCCCTGCTCCAGCAGAGACGTATCTCATACCTGTAAGTATGAAAGGGGATACAGTCCAGGCTTTGTTGGACTCAGGTTTTTCTCGTACCCTCGTGCACCAATGTCTGGTTCCACCAGAGGCAATCGATAGACTCACGGAGGTGGGCATAAGGTGTGTGCGCAGGGATATACATTACTATCCAACCGCTCAGATTGAGTTTTCAATTTGGGGAGAAAAACATGGTATAGTGGCTGGGGTTAGTCCCCGCACCCCCCTCTAGCTTATTCTGGGACACGATTGGCCGGGGTTCAAAGAAATGGCAAGAGCAAAATTGGCAGAAGGGGCCCAACAAGGGGGGTGTGTTCATTGCCCTTTTGCTGCAGCTGGGGAGGAGCTGGTCACAAATGACAGAGATTCAGGGAGGGGCCATCTGGTGGGCAAAACCTGGAGCTTGGTGAGGCAGAAATGTCTGACATGGAGCCGGGGGCAGCTGCTAGTGGACCTCCCTTGCTCTCCCATGTGACTGACTTCTCCCTCGAACAATCTCAGGATGAAACGCTGAGTCGAGTAGTTGACCAAGTGATTAAAATAGATGGTAGGCTTCTCGGCCAGCAGAGGGCAGTGACATACCCCTATTTCTGTATAATTAAAGAGAAATTATATTGGGTATGTCGGGACCCATATACTCTGGAGGAAAATGCACAGCCTTTAGTACCAAAAATCCGCCAGAACATGGTTTTTCAGGCGGCTCATAACAATCTGATGGCAGGTCACCTGGGGCAGGATAAAACACTCAATCATATAATTCGATTTTATTGGCCGGGCATGTGGGGTGACGTCTGTCATTATAGCCCAGGTGGGCAGTTACTTTGTATAAATAAAGGTAGGCACTTCTCACCCACTGGATGGGAAGTTTCCACCCGTTAAAATGCAGTCACATCATTTCCAGTGATTTTTGTTTCAGCTGCTCTTCAAAGCATTTAATAATTCAGCCAAAAAAGGTTTTCTTTGAATGTATACATGTTTATTCTTTGTAGTTTTAATGCTGCTTCTATCATATTTCAGAGAAAAAAAGCACACTTTTTCATTTTGAAATAGTTATTCTAGTTAGGGAATAATATTCTTCATCAGTGTAATTTAATTTTGTTAAATATGTGTGGAACTCCATACTACAAATGAATACTATGGCACAAACCAAAATATTTTGAGATGACATTTTATTCTCTTCCTCCATGAATAAAAATCCCACTGACAAAGCTAATTTTCCTACACATTTTTGCTCCTTATTTCACTGGAATATTGCACTAATTAGAACTGTAATAAAGTTAATTTAATTTGAATTTATTTTATTCTTAATGTTACTAAATTTAAATAATTTAACCAGTACATTTGCTGCAGATTATTTGCAGTTTTTAAATAAAGATTTTCACCAGTGCTCTGTAATATGTTTTACTGAAAAATGGTCGAGGATCTTCAGAAGTGTTTAAATTTCACTGGTGTCTAAGGAGTTGAAGTATTTCAAGTGCATATTTGACCCAGATGGATTCACAATTACAAAAGAGACAAGTGCAAAAGAGACCTTGCAGACTTGAGTAGTGCTGCAGTTAGGTTGAGATTCTCAGCATTCATTATTCAGCTATACTGATTCATCTCGGAAGAGTCTTCAGGTTGCAATATTATGATTAAACCTGCAGGTGGTATAATACATTAGAGCAAGGAAAAACTTTTTATCCCTGAGACCATATATTATTGAACTCAGAGCCTTGGACGTAATACCCAAGGCCACATAATTGAAGTATCGGATAATCAAGTACAGCTCTAAATTGCACTCCAGCGCTACGCTCTCAGTGTAGGGGCTCAACCTATCAATCAGGCACAGAAACAGCTGCAGGCCGTGGAGCAGGAGCGTGCGTCTCCCCTTTGATGCAGACTGCTTATTTTCTCCAGAGGCAGTTCGAGCAGCCAGCGTGATTTTAACAAAGCAAAACAGAACAATAATTACAATCAGAACTAAGTCCACTTGATACCGAACAGTTCGCATGAAGCGATGCCACTCAGTCAGAATCATGATCTCATAGTGGCACAAGGTCGGCGTGGCAAAGTAGCCTGGCGGAGATATGACAATCAGGATAAAGAGGTCCAGAAAAGGGGTGAGGGAGCTGTAGGCTGAGATGATGGTGATGGCAGCCAGTGTCCTGCCAGTGGTGGCGATGTCAGCATGCCTCAGAGGCATGCAGATGGCCACATAGCGCTCTAAGCACATAGCAGTGATGGTCACTGGTGTGCAGCTGCTAACGATCTCCAAGATAACGCAGAGCAGAACGCAGGAACCCACAGGAAATAGCAGATAGTTATAGTTAAGCAACACAATCAGTACTGAGAGCAGCAGGTAGACAGAGTCCACCAGCAGGGTGTGAGCAAACAGGATGTAGCGTGCATTGCCCCGGAAAGCCTGCTTACTGAAGAAGGTGAAGAGCATGAAGATGTCGATGTAAATAAAGAACCACACCAGCACTTGCACTATGGCCATCCTCGTCCTCACCAACACGGGGTCGTTGGTAATTAATTGCAGCTCCTCACTGCTGCTGTTCTGATCCATGGATCATACACCTGCAGGATACTGGAGAAAAGTGAATACTGGAGAAAAATATTACAAAGGATGACATTAAAGGTGGCATATCTTTTCACAGTATTTTCATGATAATCTATATCTATATTTTAATGCCATACATAATCCCAAAATACTGTTAACACCTGTTGAATTTTCACAACTTGTACCATTCTAATAAACCATTAGAAAGCATTATTAAAATTCTAAATAAATATTTTTAAGGCAATCAAATCCATATCCTGAATTGCTGTCAAATGAGCTATAAAATAATATTCATTTTTTCTCTAAAAGTATTAAAATATTAAGAGTCTAATTACAGTTTACTACCACTTCTAAACTTTATTTCTGTGCACAGTACAATATGAATTAAGCAATATATACATAAATCGTGCATGGTCTATTTACCTTGACCCTTTTAATCTAGCATTGTTACCCTCAGTGAAATTGCAACTGCTGAAAGCAGGTTTTATAGTGTGGTGAGCACGTTTTCTGTCCAATGACTTTAGAGGGAGTTGTTTTGAATATTGCCATGCTGCTGACACACCCAACAACCAGGCGCTATTGAGGTTCCACACTCAGGTGTAATTGTATGATGTCAACATATCATCCCATTGCAGGACATTTTCCATTTACGACTGTCGACTACGACTGTAATATAATTTGTTCAGTATATGGCAATGGATTAGTGCTCCTTTAATGCAACTATTTGGCAGGTGTTATCAGTGCAAGGAGACATAAATTGTAATACACCCTGTTTGTTTGCTAAATCTTTTGTTAATTGTTTGTATATGGGAAAGTACAATCACAACAAACAATAAGCCTGTACCCACAAATATCCAGCAAGTAAGCCAAATAAAGGTTCATTTGACTGAACAAATTCAATTGAGAAATCCTAAAAATATAGGTGCAGCAAATTTAAGTAAAATTTTAGGTTAATCCAATGAAGAATTTTTTCAGTGTGTGAGATTACTATAAACTATTAATCACAAAAAGCTTTTTTGTGGTTTAAAGGGGAATTGCACTTTATAACACTTCTGCTTCTCATGACTGATATTGTCCTTCTAATGAATGTGTCGCCCTTCATTTTTCGATTAGTTATTTCATTATGTTAATATTTTACGCTGTTTTGTTGTTTTCCTTTACAAATGCAGGAAGTAGACCCAGGCAGTTTAGTGTCAACTCGAGGATGCATATCATTGCGCGACTTCTGATGTGGGCGTACCTGCAGACAACAACATTAGGTTGGTTGTTGAAATAGTGTTGTATGACTACTAGCTAGCGACACCGAAAATGTCTGAGGATGAAGGAGATTTTGTTTTTGATCATGGGATTGTTGTGCCCTATCGATTCGAGCCGGAATACACAGAAGCAGAGCTGGCTAATTTGCAGGCTGATTATGCGAGAGCGAGTCAGGAGCGGGCCGAGATTGAGGAGCCATAGGCTATTCCCAGGACAAACGGCAACTGGTGGTAGACATCCTATGTATCACAGACAGACGCGATAGTGTTAGCCAGCCCGCACAGTACCCACCTCGAGCGGTTCGACCAACGATGGGAAAATGGTGGGTACAGCTCCAGGCTTCAGACGGTCGCCTTGGTAGTCGGTGCCTTCAAAGTGGTTGCTGCATGCCCTTAGTCCTTGTTTGCGAACTTCTTCGGCTGTTATTCTGGGGTGTCATGCTGGGGTGATTAAATCCAGCCATGTCTGGCACAAAGTTGTATCTCGTGGAAAACTATGACAGTGTGCTTTCAAGTCAAGTTTAACAGGGGCATTATAACAACCGGGTACAATGCACCTCATTATTACACCGATATCGCATCAAACAAAAGCTAGCAGACGTTAGTTTGTTCGATTTCAACGCTAACGTTAACGGAATGTTTTGCTTCGCTTCTTTTCGATTTTGTCGCGAAACGAAATCGATGAAGAAAAAAACAGAAACCATACTACTATGTGGACTTGCGCTAAAAAAAATTAAAATAGGTCTTTGTTTCTAACGTTAGACATTTAAAATGAAATAACGAATCAAAAAATGAAGGGCGACACATTCATTAGAAGGACAATATCAGTCATGAGAAGCAGAACTGTTATAAAGTGCAGTACCCCTTTAATTTCCTTCGTTTTTACACCAAGAGGTTTAATTAATACTTTGTGTTCTTATGCATTTAAACGTCATTGGAAATTACCATATGAAATTCAGCACCACCATAAAAGTGTTAGATCAAATGGTAGTGCATCCAATGTTTAAACCATATTTTCTGTAGCACATCACTAGATGTGTGCATTGAGTGCATTGACTATAGAACCATAGGTGTGAGAAATATCCTACCCAAACACACTGTGCCTATAAGCCTGCATTCAAAACCATGTGGTAGTCACCACTTAACAGCCTCCAACCCACCATGTTACTTTCCTCAAATCAACAAAGTGAAAGTATTGGAGTGGTCATCATAAAGCCCTGGCCTGAATCCCATAGAAAATTTGTGGACTGAACTGAAAAAGCGTAAACTTTTGACCCACTGAAAATCTGATATAGTGAATTAAAGCTGAAACAAATCTGTCTCTAATTGATTGTTTTAAAATGACATGTATGGTAACATGTTGTGAGGGAGGGGAAGTGTGAAGACCAGACGCGACCAAACAGGGGATCTATAAGTTACCAAAGGGCACTCCAGTAACCACTGAGTCTCGTGAGAGACGAAATAAGAAGGGGGTGCTATACTCCTAAAGGACGTATCCCAAATAATGAATAATAAACCCCTAAACGGGTAACTGAGGAAGAAGGAGTATATAAAGAAAATAAAGGAACAGGGAAATGAGAAATGAAGAATAAACGACTTCGAACCGAAGCTGAGAAAAAGAAAATGACTTTTCAAAAACAAACAGAAGACGTTCTGAGGCCAACTAAAACCAGGGGGAAAACTGGTTAGTAAGAGGCAGAAAGGTTTGTGCCCCGAAGGTGACACAATAACCCCTTAAAACCACCAACCTCAGAATGTGGACAAATACTGTCCTAATACCTTTTTCCACAAAAAAACCTGAAGTCTGAATTCTTTTACATTCCTTGGTTCCTAAAATCCTTACACCTTGCTCAGAGACGCGACAGGGAACTGGCTAGAGCAAAACACGTTACACTCAAGCACCGTTCCACTGCCTACTGACGCTTTAAATACCCAGCCACAGGTGTGGCTGGTAATCAGCGGAAGATGTGAGCAACCAACAGGTGAAACAGATCAGAGGTAATCCTGCAGGAATGCAAGGAATGTTAGAGCAGGAACAATCATCCCACAGGAACCAAAAATAACGATTAGCCGAGTGGCTAATCTGCAAGCTCGAAACTAATCGTCCCCACACACCAAAATAACGATTAGCCAAGTGGCTAATCGAAATGCTAACCACTGAGCCGGTGCAGGCACGGAAAAATGATCTACCCTGCACAGAAACCGTGACACATGTAATGTGCACACACATTTCCCCAAGTTGTAAAAACCCTCCTGCTGTCACCCCGCAGCATGGAGGGATCCTTGGGCAAAACCATGGGGTTCCCTCACCACTCTAGGAGACAGTAAAAAGGAGAAACCTGCCTGCAGCGGTTTATGTTGAGGCCCAGGCGCAGGCAAAAAAGTCTGGCCCATCTTAGATGCCCTGCAGCTTCACACCGCTGCAGAGAGGGAGCCTCTGGTCCCCTTCTCCTTGAACTATGTGCCCAAAGTCCAGTTCCCACAGACTCTCAGCCCTGACTCCAACTCAGAAGACTGTGTGGCACACAAGGACCCGGGCAAAAGAAGTATGTACTCAAGGGCCTCCCACAGTACCAGACTAAAAAAGGGAAAATCCCTGGAGGTGGATGTGGGAAGTGTAATAGCTCCCACTTGCCATGTTCATCATGGTCAATTGGGAGTGATTGACAGTAGGTGCCCCCTTTCCAGGGGCTAAGGGCCACCTTTCCTCAGCTGTTTCTCATGGAGGTAAAACCGGCAGCACTTCCAATCACCACCTTTGGATTACCCACAGGAACTACGTCCATCAAGTTGTTTTATTTCCACCTGGATGTTGTGTCGAGGTGTCAGTCTAAAGGTGTAACTCTGTCTTTTGTTCCTGTTTGAAAAAGGTTGTCGAACAGTACGTTCGTTAGGAAGTTCTCTGCTATGTGCTTGTTGTGAGGGTGTGCTTATGGGTGATCGTTAGAGTCTACGTCTGGAATACTCCTCTGACGAGTGATGACAGTGTCCGAAGGTCATTTTTGTGAGCCGAACGCTCGGTGATGGGACACTGATGAAGCACATCTATCCCCCCCGAGAAGCAGATCTAGACTGCACAGTTGAACCGACTGCACAGTTGATCCAACCGGATTACAGGCTAGACGGTCAAGAATCCAACAGGGTAATGGAGTTTTAGAAAGGGACTGTGGCAAAGATGCTATGCTGCACATGCACATCATGCTTGTGGCTCCCCCAAGCGAGAGACCGGCTCTAAAAGACTGCCTGTTGAGAGATGTCTCCACTATACAGCTGGACTCTGTTCCAAAAGATGAACGATGGTTTCAGGACAGTAATCAAAGTTGGACATTGATTGGAAGAATTGAAGCACTTTGTAAATGTCAATGTCTTGTCTGTGTCATGTCTGGTAATCCACTTCCCTTGTCTTTCTAACTTTTCTGTAAGCTTCCTCTTAGATACATGTTTGTGTGAAGGATTTATCACCTACAGGGGTGGTAATTAACACTTCACAGAGAGGAATATCATACACGTAATTCACTATTTGCCCATTCTCGGCCATGGGAAGCTTCATAGTGCTCAGACAGCATAGCCTGGAGATAAGGCAGAGCAGGAACTGGGGGTAACCATCTGAAGTGTGAATGTGTGTGTGCGTCATAGGGGGTGTGTCCATGCCCCTGCACCCTCCTCTTTTTAACTACGTAAAATATGCAGCTTTATTTGAGTTAGGTCAGTTAGTTGGGCAGTTAGGAAACTTAGAAGGAAGAAGTTTGTAACAGTTGGAAGTGGGCACCTGAGTCCTGAATCTAAGCCTGCCGTTCTACATTTCATCTCTGGTTCTTTTTGACTATTCTGCTGTCTTTTGTTTTCTGCATTTCGGATTACTTTGGGACAAAAGCTGCGGTTTGTCATCTTCTCTCATCCATTTCTTGTGTGACTGTAACTGTAATGTCTGTAACCTCTGTTAATTGTTTTAAAGTAGTTGAACCTCGTCTTTAGATTAGACATAAATACTTGTATCTTAATAAATTTCTTAATTTTCACCTGGTTGTGAGTTGTACATTTTTAATAAAGGTTGATCCAAACAGTTTACTCTGCCTATCAACGAATTCGGTGATTTGATTGATAATTCATATCTTTGATATTAATAAGCAAATTAAATCTAATAAATATATTTACATGTTGGGTAAGTGAGGTGTTTTAACAGTTGATGCACTTTTGTTCGGTGTTCAGAGTGCTGGACGTCAAACGAGGGTGTTAACGGTTAAAACTGTTGGGTTCGGGAAATTAAACATATTTCAATTAATCCTCACCTTCATGACAATATGGTCGCTCACATTAAAAGAAATGGTTAGCTAGCTACGTGGTTTGAAACATTGAGAGGTGTAATTTCAAAGGGAGGCATCATCTTCAAGGAGGGAAAGTGGTCATCTGGTCATCACAGGCATAAGTTATGCCAATGTCTAGCAGCTGCTAGCCTAGCTATAATTTTCAGTCATTTGTGTCATATTCTGAATGATTCTGTATCAATTTAATGCGAGGAGTCGTATCATGGACTTAAGTTATTTTACAGCTTTGTGATGACTGGGACTAATTAGCTAACATTGTAGCAAATGTTACAACAAACTAAACTTAACCCAGCTAGCTATGTTTACAAAGTTCCAGTAACAGCAAGACATGCAATAACTGAAGTATACACATCTATCCATCCATTCATCCATTATCTATACCCGCTTATCCTGAGCAGGGTAGCGGGGGTGCTGGAGCCTATCCCAGCGTGCATTGGGCGAGAGGCAGGAATACACCCTGGACAGGCCGCGAATCCATCGCAGGGCACACACACCATTCACTCACACACTCATACCTATGGGCAATTTGGAGTCTCCAATCGGCCTACCTGCATGTCTTTGGACTGTGGGAGGAAACCAGAGGCTGTGTCATTGTAATCTACCCTACACAACCATATTAGGTTAATATTTTCAAACCCAATAAATACACTGATACAAATACACAATATGCTTGGCTATATAATATGTTGCAACTATGATATTCGCCGGATAAAAACAGGTTTTATGAGCATATTAAATTTTTTTTTTTTTTTTTTAGCTATTTCATCACGGCAACCTCTATGTTCTGCCTATTTGTAGACAGTTGGGTGCCTCTTGTGGTTAACATTGGTATCATTTTAAATTAAAGTTAATTTTAAGCAATATGTGCTAACTAACAATTATGCTATTTTAATAGCCTACTTGTTGTTTTCAGAAACTGAGAACATTGCAGTTAGATGCATGGTAAAACACAACTAGACAATCGAGATTAGCAGCAGCAATACAATTGACTCAACAAGAAAACTAATTAATTCAACAAGTTGTCAGGCTGTCAGTATTTTCATTTGAATTTTTCTGATATATACACATAATCATTGGGAAAATTTTCCAATTATTGGCCCTCGAAAGAGGCATTGATGTCAAGCCTATGTTACAGGCACAAAATGATGCAGCACTTATTGTAATTTGTATTTTTGTCCTAATGTTGCTTCTCTTAAACAAAACAATCAAATAATGACTCATTAACTTATACAATAACCTGCAATTAGACATTCATAGCATCAAGTTCACTACTCTTTAGCTTACAGACAAGACAAAGGCAATATTCCATAGTGAAATATATGTATTGTTCATAACATATAGGCTATATTCAGTAACAGATAAACATTAATCTGATACACTCTGTACTCTTACTGCGTGACACCTAGCACTCTTTCTGTATGAAAACGAAACAATTCTAAGGGGCAAAGTATTTCATAGAATTATAAAGGCTATCACATTAGTCTCTTATTGTTAACATTATTCTGCATTAGTCTACTGAGGCTATCACATTAATCCACAGTTATTAATATTAATCTCCATTAGTCTACCGGGACAGGCTGATTCCATGTAACCGAATACGTAGCCATTCATTCATGGCGTCAATTACTCACTGTTGAGCATGTTACGAAATCCAGCAATGGACATAGCACGCGAGTCCCCCTAAGGTTGACCGTTAGCTAAGCTAGGCTAGCTGCTGTGATGTGCTCCAATAAACCAAGCTAGCGGTTAGCTAAGCTAGAACCAAATAAATGAATAGTAAATTATCTACAGCTAATGAAGCTAATCAGTGCCATAGTCTGCTAGTGCTAACAGTACATGCAGAGGTTTATTTCACATTCGCTGCACAGTGATATTAGGCTTACTGTATTTTGTCTTTGGTGAATGTAACGTGAACATGACTCGTTTCGTCAGCGATCGCCATTTTACTGTCGTTGCCAGCCAAACGTAGTGATGCTAATCTACGGTGAAACTCAGCATTTCCTTTCTTAATGATTACCGTTACTATTCACACAAGTGTACAATGTCATTACATTATTAGATTGTTATTTATGATCAACTTACCTGTGTAAAAGATACACAATAGAAAATATTATCAGAGCGTGCATTTCACCTGAGATGATCTGATCACACGCATCATACACTGACGAAGTTTCTAGAATCACGAAGCTACAAACGCGATGCTTCTGAAATACTGGGTTAATTGCGCCCTCTGTTGGCCAGGCGTAGGTAAACCATATTTTACCTTTAATAACGTACGACATTTCTAAACCTTGACAAGCATTTACTTAAAAAAATAAAATGGGGTGGGTGGGGGGGTTCTGTTGACAGTTGTGTTTACATTTTTATCTAAGTGTTTTGTTTACGGTTTTAACTAAGTGCCACACCTAATTATAAAAACCGGGGGTCAGTATGTGCATATGTGTTATTATTTTTCGTAAATAATGAAATAACGAAAAAAACTTGCGATTCGCTTACTTACCTGGTCCAGTGCTCTGTGGCAGGTAGGTACCTGTGTTGGGGGCTGGGGAGGGTGAAGAATCAGGTAACAGAGGTTCTCAATCAGCAATTGATCGTGTTCTACAGGAAGGGTAGGCTACTGAGAGGTAGAACATTTCTAGACCTGTTTTTTCAGGTGAGTCACTGATTCATGGCTTCATTTCTTTCAGTTCTGTTCCTGGGTCATTCATGAACATTGTCATCAGTTCTTTCAGTTCAGAACTGGATACACTGATTTGTTGACTGACTTGTGTATTGACAATATTCTTCATCAGTGTCATTTAATTTTGTGAAATATATGAGGAACTCCATGTTACAATTAAATACTGCAGCACAAATCAAACGATTTTGAGACCACATTTTATTCTTTCCTTCTCAAAATAGAAACCACACTGACACACGTCATTTCCTAATTTATTTTTTAATGTTTGTCCTAAGAAATTATTTAACCAGTAAAACTGCTGCAGTTTTGAAAGAAACATTTTTGCCAATGCTTAGTAATACATACGTTTCATTGTAAAATTGCCAGGGATCTTCAGAAGTGTTTAAATTTCACTGGTGTCTAAGGAGTTCAAGTATTTCAAGTGCATATTTGACCCAGACATATTCACAAGAGCAAAAGAGACCTTGCAGACGTATGTAGTGCTGTCTTTATATTCAGATATACTGATTCATCTCTGAAGAGTCTTTAAGCTGCTATATTGTGATTAAACCTGCAGGTGATGTAATACATTAGAACAAGGGAAAACTTTTTATCTCTGAGACCATATATTATTGAACTCAGAGCCCTGGAGACGATGCCCAAGGCCACATAATTGGAGTATCGGATACTCAAGTATAGCTGCAGACTGTGCTCCAGCGCTATTTTCTCAGTGTAAGGGCTCAAATTGTCAGCTATGCAGAGAATGAGCTGCAGGCCGTGGAGCAGGAGCGTGTGTCTCCCCTTTGACGCAGACTGCTTATTCTCTCCGGAGGCAGTCCGAGCTGCCAGCGTGATTTTAACATAACAAAACAGAATGATAAGCACAATCAAAACTATGTCAATTTGATACCAGACATCCCGTATGAAGCGATGCCACTCAGTCAGAATCATGATCTCATAGTGGCACAAGGTCGGCGTGGCAAAGTAGCCGGGCGGGGCCGTGATGATCAGGACAAAGAGGTCCAGAAAAGGGATGAGGGAGCTGTAGGCTGAGACGGTGGTGATGACAACCAACATTCTGCCAGTGGTGGTGATGTCAGCGTGCCTCAGAGGCATGCAGATGGCCACATAGCGCTCTAAGCACATAGCAGTGATGGTCACTGGTGTGCAGTTGCTAACGATCTCCAAGATAATGCAGAGCAGAATGCAGGAGCTCACAGGAAAGAGCAGATAGTTGTAGCTAAGCAGCACCACCAGTTCTGTGAGCAGCAGGTAGATTGAGTCCACCAGCAGGGTGTGAGCAAACAGGATGTAGCGTGCGGTGCCCCAGAAAGCCTGCTTACTGAATAAGGTGAAGAGCATGATGATGTCAATGTAAATAAAGAACCAAACCAGCACTTGCACTATGGCCATCTTAATCCTCTCCACCGTGGGGTCGCTATTAATTACTTGCAGCTCCTCACTGCTGCTGTTCTGATCCATGGGTCACACACCTGCAGGATACAGGAGATATGTGGAAACGAGGGTTACAAACGATTAAAACTGAGCTGTACTTTTATGTAGTATATATTAATGACGTACATAATCCCAAAATTCTATTCACACATGTTGAATCTTCCCAACTTGTAGCATACTAATCAACCATTAGAAACCATTATTAAAATGCAAAACAAATAGTTTTTAAGGCATACAAAAAAAAAATTCCACATCCAGCCGTCAAAGGAGCGTTAAAATTACATACATTTTTTTCTCCAAATGTATTAAAATATTGAGAATAATTCCTTTGATCCACTGTTACTGCCACTTCTAAATGTTATTTCTGTTCACAGCATGATATGAATTGAGCAAAATATGTATAAATTGTACATGGTCTATTTACCTTGACCCTTTTGATCTAGCATTCTAACCCTCAGTAAAACTGCAACAGCTGACAGTGGTTTTTATAGTGCAGTGAGCATGTTTTCTGTCCAATGACTTTAGAGGGATTTGTTTTGAATATTTCCATGCTGCAGACACACCCAACAACCAGGCCCTATTGAGGTTCCAGACTCAGGCCTAATTGTATGATGTCAGTGTATCATCCCACTGCAGAATATTTTCCGTTTACTACTGTCCAGGAATATGATTTGTTTTGTATATGGCAAGTTAAGTAAGTTTTAATACATCCTGTCTATTTATTTATTTAGTTTTTTGTATTTATCTATTTATTTGTTTATTGTCGATCCCCTATGGGTAATTGCTATCACAGAAAAACTAGAAATTGGAAAAAAAAAAAAATAGGCAAGAGCAAGCCTGTATGCCTAAATATCCAGCATAGTGAGGCAAAAGTGAGACAAAAAATATATAAAATAAAATGCATAAATTACCTTAACACTGTATTAAGGTCATTGGGACAGAAGAACAAAATACTTGGCACCTATCCTGACCTTGGCCTCAGGAGATGGCAGTATTTCAATAGACCACGCAAAAAAAATGATAAAGTACAGCTTTTGGAAAATTGTTCAGGTTCATGTGAATAAACAAAACATGTTCAGTTGAGAAACCCAAAAAATATAGTTTTGTTTTAGGTTTTTCCAATTAAACATTTTTTCAGTGTGTTAAATTTTTCTGCCATTCTTCTTATGTTTATCATGCGTATTATAATTACTATTGGCTATTCAACAAGTTGTCAAGCTGGTCTATAGAGGTCGGGTAACAGAGGTTTGGCTCAAAGGCCTCCTGACATAGGATAATCAACACATATCAATAAATGAGGATTCATAGCAGCGGTTTTTGGAGGTACTCAAACCTAACTAGGCCTAAGCAACAAATTTACATCAATAATTTTGATATTTTATTTATTTTAGCCAACTGTATCTATGTGGAATGACAATTGGTATAGGCATGGTGGCCAAATTAATGCTCCATCCTTGACTTAGTTTTTCTAAATGAGGTGACGGATTGGTTAGACAAGACTTGATATTCTTGTGTTTCAGCAGTTTCTGAAACAGTGGTTGTTTTGGTTCAGGTTGAGGGCACGCTTTCATGTCTAGTTAAATATGCATGTCTAAGAGTTAGACCTTGCCACCCAAAATAAGACCCTAGCAGCCAATTAGTAAGATCATAGCAAGTATTTATTAAGACCTTATAGTAAATAATAATAATAAAATAATAAATAATTTACTGAATCCAGATATGTTCTATTGATCGATTTCTATTGTCTGTATATTGAAATATTATCATTACCATGTTCTTGCCATGAATTGGCCTTAGATGCAGACATGGATCTAAATAACAAAAAACAAAAACAAACAATCCAGATATGAATACAAATAAACGGATAATGAAAAGTGTGGGCATACCTAATAATCTGGCCACTGAGTTTATTTTGCTGTTTACATGTTCAGTTTTAAAAAAATTATACTGTCAGCACTGATATTGTATTTGTTTCTATCAAGGACCACTGGAAATAAGTGTTTTCATTTTATTTGTGCGCTATCCTACTGGTCCAGGCCTTTCAACAGGTGATCACACTCAACACCCCCCCCCTCCCCGAACCCCCCCACCACCTACCTATGTATACTTATTTTTAATTTCTCAGTAAATCCATGATGTCACCTTTCAACAAGGCTGTTTGTTCTCTGCACGGTTCTTAATTAGGCACTGGGTTGCTCTAAATAATTAACGACCAGTGCTATTTAGATAATGACAAGCAATTAATTAGGCACACAGGCTCAAAGCACCTGATTATGAATAGTATTCTCCTGTTGGTAGCTGAACAACAAATTACATCATTATCAAACGGCATTGCCAGTCACTGCTCTGCAATACCAGATGCCCCTGATTCCAGGTAGCCCAGATTTCTGATATTTATTTTAATTTAATCATGTTTGGTAACCAGCGTAGTGTGGGCTTCTGAATAAAAGTCTTGTGACTGACTTGAGATAGAGGCCAGGGCACTACCAGTAATGTTCATGTGGCTCATTAGCTTGATAATAAAGTCAAACCATTTTGACGTTTAGGGTCAGCAGCACACCTGGTAAGTTAAGGAGCGGGCTAGGAAGGGGAATCTGTGTCAGGTACTCCAGCACCTTCTGTCACAAGGAACAATGAAACCACATCCTGTAGGAAGGGTTGCCCAAGGCCTACTGATGAGCCCCAACAACCTGAAAGTCCCCCTGACTCTACTATGTTCAGACCTGCCTTTGTTTACTATTTCACTTTCGGCCTGAAAAGCAAAATCAAGCCAGTGGTTAACTAGAGAAGGGAGGAATTAAGTTGAGTGTCACCAAATTAGGTTTGAAAGAAAATGAACTTTCAAACAATATAGCCACCATATGCAAATAAACAGGTGAGGATGAGACTATCTTTTCTAAAACAGCTGTAACTTGAGTGCTTTGTCAAATCATCCTGAAACTGGGCATACATGTATAATGCTTGACTCAGAGGCAATTTAGCTCATTTTTCTGGTGCTTAGCCAATAGGTGGCACTGTATGAGAAAAATAAATAACAATACCTTTAACTCCTCAATTGTTTGAGCAGTCAAGATGAATCTTTGTTTGCTGTGTGTTTGTGTAAGTCTGCCATTGAATGTACAATGATAAAGTCATATCTAATGGAAATGGCCGCCATCAGCCAATCAGTTGTTGGTGGGTATGTGATAGGCTTAGCAATGGCTGACTATCATGAAACCTATTTGAATGTTGACCTCAAAGCTAGGGGATACCTAATCAAAATGTGAGAAGGAAACTAAAAAGCTTTTTGCCATTCATCCAATATGTGTCCATACAGCTTAAAATTCTGTAATTACCGTATGCTGCTTGAACCCCGTTAATTACCGTTTGCAGTTATATTTATGATTATTATTGTTTTTGGTGACTTTTATCATCTATTTTTCACATTACATGACATATGTCATAAAAAACAATAATAATAATGATAATAATACTATTCTCAGAAACGCACATATTTGCCCCATCTTTCCATTTCTGCACAGCCTATTTGAGGTTTGTTCCCCACAATTAACTCATCTATGAATGTGGATCATAATATGCAGGAAGCAAAAATGTAGGAAAAATATCGTTATCTGTTTAGCACGTACTGACTGACTGACTTACCCTACTTTTGTGTAAGTCTGCCAGATCACAATTCCTGGCCCATGTATATAATGCCGTTTATATAACACTGGGGTTTTTCAGAAGACAGTGATCCAAAGGTTTCTTATCCCCAAACTTTATTTTTCTGTGCTTCAGAGTGTGGCCATTCTGTTGTCATGGGCACAAAAAATAGACTGAAAACATATAAACTGAATACAGCTGATGGAAATTATTTTTACTTTCTTTAGTCAAATGTATGGATACCGTTACATTCATACTAAAGGGGGAAAAGTTAAACATTAAAGACCATTGGATTCTGCCTCTCTCAGCAGGTTTGTACAGCAGGCTGCAGAGTCTGCTTGTTAATAAGCAGACTCGGGGCGACATAGCTCAGGAGGTAAGACCGATTGTCTGGCAGTCGGAGGGTTGCCGGTTCAAACCCCGCCCTGGGCGTGTCGAAGTGTCCTTGAGCAAGACACCTAACCCCTCTGGCGAATGAGAGGCATCAATTGTAAAGCGCTTTGGATAAAAGTGCTATATAAATGCAGTCCATTTACCATTTACCATTTAATACTAAAGCACCTATGGCCCAGCCACATAAGCTGAATGATTTGCAACATATTTTATTATGAGGATTGTGCTAACTATATTAAAAGTAAGTCAGACACATTGGATTCAATATTAATATGTCTGTGCATGTGAGGAAGCTCAGAAGCTTACAAATGACAGTATTTTTTGAAGAATATATTCGAACGAGTATAATCATTTAAAAAACAATAGTTATATAGCTACTTGTGACAGTATGTGATTTGTGTAAAACTAGTCAGGAAAAGATTTTATAAATATTCCTAAGCGTTTGCTTATTTTAATTTCGCAATCATTCTGTGATGTTTGTTGGCTGTTTGTTCTCTGCACAGTTCCTCATTAGGCACTGGATTGCAATAAATAATTAATGACCAGTTCTATTATTAAGTTAATGACAAGCTGGTAATTAGGCACACAAGCACAATGCACCTTATTATGAGCAGTCTTTTATTGTTGGTGGCCGAACAACAAATTACATCACTATCCAATTGCATGGCCTGTCACTGCTCTGCAATCCCAGACTCCTCTGATCAGAGGTAGCCCAGATTTCTGATATGTATTTAAATTTAATCATGCTTTCAAACAGGCCCAAGTGATGAATAAGTGTGGGCCTCTGAATAAAAGTCTTGTGACTGACTTGTGATAGTCAAACCAAGGCCCTACCAGTAATGTTCCTGTGGCTCATAAGCCACATAATAAAGTCAAACCAGGTAAGCATTTAATGGGTTGGGGTAGGAAGGGGAATCTGCAGTGCCAGGACCTCCAGCACCTTCTGTCACTAGGAACAATGAAACCACATAGTGTAGAAAGGGTTGCCCAAGGCCTACTGATGAGCACCGACAACCTGAAAGTCCCCCTGACTCTACTATTCCCAGATCTCCCATAAAAATCGACAAGCTGTAACCAGGGGGCTCATTAGGCAAACTGGAAGCATGTCTGCATTCATTTGTCACCTGTCAAACCGTCACGCGCAGCTGTCAGGTTGCCCCTGACCAGGGAGGAGTGGGCTGTCGTGATGACAGTGAGTGACGTCACAGGCCACAAGGCTCTCTGCTGATATGAGGAGTGGCAGAAGACATCTGCCAGGCATCCTCTTCCAAGCAGTCAGTCACCAGAGTCACAAGACAACACCCAGGTAAAGTTCTTTCAAGTAAAGTTTCATCATACGATTTTTTTGTTTGTCATATTGGTTTGTCATTTGTTTCAAAAAGGAACATCATATTGCACTTTCTGTACTGGTTAAGCCTACTGCGAGGCTTAAATTCATAAGTATATTTGTAAAAGTCATGAAACTTAATCAAGCATAGATTTATGGGTTGAGTGCACTGATATACGGTATGGTGTTATATATTCTCATAATAAGGACCAACAGGAAGTTCGTTTTTGACTGCTGGCAGAAAATCGTCACAGGGTGTTGAATGACTGCCTGTAATCAGTCTTGGTGTATTTCTAGTTGTGCGGCGTGCAGCTATATTTTCTGTAGTTATCAGTGGTTGTGTTTAATAAAATACATTTTGACTGATTCTGTCCAAACCGGTCAAGTACCAGAAAGCCACAGTACATTGTCTATACTTTGCATGCCGATACACATGCCGATTTTAAAAAATCATCCGTTTGGTTGAGAGATAGAACAGAATATGGCTGATAAACCAATAACTGATAAGGGAACCTTGTTTTTGCTATGAATATTAACTGTCCTACAGTTACACCATTTTTGCTGTCATTGACTGATTCCTGAAAGTATTGCAAATGTATGTCAATCTTTTTCTCATTTCTGTTTCTCCCATAGGACATGGAAAATGCCTCCAACATTGCCAGTAATGCTGATGATTATTATACATATTTCTACGTACTAAGGTTTGGTCTGTCAGTGATCCCTGTTGTCTTCTTCATCTACGTAAACTGCATCATGCTGTTCACCCTGAATCGAAAGGCAGCCTTCCAAGGAGTGTCTCGCTACATCCTCTTTGGCCACATGCTCTTTGCTGACTCCCTTCAGCTGCTAAGTAGCATGGTTTCCTACTTAATTGCTGTGGTCAAGGTGTACATGACCAATGGATTATGTGTTATCCTGGTGTTACTAGCAAGTTTAACCACTCGCATTGCCCCACTTAACCTGGCTGTAATGGCTCTGGAGAGGTACTCTGCCATCTGCTTCCCCCTCAGGCACGCTGAGATTGCCACCACTAAGTGGACTGGTGTAGCCATTGGTGTGGTGTGGGTACTGGGCTCTTTGAATGCTGTGATACGGTTTTTCCTGTTTGTAACAATAGGGCCTCCTTTCTTTGAAGTGCAAGCCTATTGCAGAAAGAGCAATTCGTTTGACTCTAAATTGCACTCAGACATAGATAAAGTGTTCGCAATAGTTTACTTCGCTTTAGTGGGGCTCATCATCATCTACACGTACGTTGCGATAATGGTGGAAGCTAAATCTGTGTCCTCTGACAAAAGCAAGGCCACAAAAGCTCAAAATACAGTGCTGCTGCACCTAATCCAGCTGGGCCTGTGCCTCTCCTCCTTTGCGGTCGGTGTTTTAAATGAACTGGCTTCACGCCTGGAGGTTGACAAAAGTAGAAATGTAATGTATGTCATTTTCATGCTTTTTATCATTCTCCCCAGGTGCCTGAGTCCCGTGATATATGGGCTCAGGGACAAAATGTTCAGACCGGTCTTTGTTTATTACTTCACTTTTGGCCTGAGAAACAAAATCAAGCCAGAGGTTAACTAGAGAAAGTTGCGCACTCCAATTCACGGTTTTCCGGGTGTCAAACTGGTCCATAACAAAGGTCAGCCACTCCTAGCTATTACCAACCACATCCAGTGTTCTCTTTCTTCATAACCATCCTTATATGGAGTATTTGGACGTCTTGACTGAATCTCATGAAAACATCTGTTTTGCGCAATTTTGGAGTCTAATAAATGTAAAATACATATTCAATAAAACCAAGCAGTACATCTTATTTAACTAAATAAGGGTGGGGTGGGGGGGGGGTGTTCTTTACATTTTTCACATTTATAAATTGATTGGCATTAATAATAAAACAAATGAATAGGGGGCAACATAGCTCAGGAGGTAAGACCGATTGTCTGGCAGTCGGAGGGTTGCCGGTTCAAACCCCGCCCTGGGCGTGTCGAAGTGTCCTTGAGCAAGACACCTAACCCCTAATCCCTAACTGCTCTGGCGAATGAGAGGCATCAATTGTAAAGCGCTTTGGATAAAAGCGCTATATAAATGCAGTCCATTTACCATTTACCAAGAGTGGTGCTTCCCCATGAATGACACATCAATGCAGTTTATTGTTCAGTGTGTTCGATAATAATGACAATATGCAATGGTGAAAAATGTGAGTGCTGAAATGGCTATACGTGTAAATGACTTGCACGCAGGAGACCATGTTGACGGGTCTCCCCAAACTATTCCCCATTTCCTCTCATATAGCCACAAGATAACAGTAAAACACCAAGTCATCTAACAAAGACACAATCACGACAAAACAGTATGATCCTGCTGGCACTATCCCTGCAAGCATATCAAACTGGGTTAACCTTGGTATCTGGCTGGGCTCTGACCCATAGGTATCGAGATCTTTAGTCAGCACCCCACCGTCAAAGATACCAACTTGTTCCCCATGGCATCGGCTTTCCAGCAATACAAAACATCATTGCATTGTATTATGGAGAACCTAAGGTATACATAATGCTGATCCAGTCAGATGTTTTACAACTGAGCAGTCTCGTTATCACACTTGCTGACTCCCTGTCAGCACAGTAAACAGTCTGTTTTTCTTTCAGGGTCTGATAAGAATTTCAGTTTCTTGACAGAAAAACTGCATTTTTAGGGTGTCCTATTATTTGGAAACTAAAGTATATTATATCATTGTACTTGTTAAACTGTATATGAACAGTAATCTCTGGCCCAAGGTCATTAGCTTGTTTGGCTTGCTTTGCCACTAAAATAAAATAAGTGTAAAGCAAGATTGCTTTCAGTTTAATCTACAGTACACCAACAGCAACAGAGCCATATTAAAATTCAGTGATTCAGAAGCTAGTTACCATTTCCATAATTTGTGATCATTGTTGCCATGGACCTGATTTGTCAATCCCAAACCAAGGCCCTTAGCGAAAACATTGCGTTTGGAAGAGCCTATAAAGGTGTGGTGCAGGGAGCTCTTTTCCAGTACTGAACCTGAAGACTCATCAAGAAGATCTGATATTTGGTCATGCTTGAAGAATGCAGGTTCTTTTCTTTTTAACTCGTTCATAAAATAATGAAAAACAATGTTACAGCAAACTGGTGGAATGATCGTGAAGAAATCTGTCCGAAAATTAAGAAAATATCGCGCTGCGTTTTAAGGAAATGCTCAGTTTGGATGGATTGTGATGTGTGCGTGCATGTGTTTGTTATTCTGCCGCTGGTTGTGCAACTTCTTCCGGCAGACACCAGAGAGTCAGCATGGCTGAAAACAGCACAGCACAGAACGGCAGTTTAGGCAGCGGTGCCACGTCACCACAAATGAGTGAGAAGCTGCTGATATTGCATGTGTTGGTGGGGATCTTCCTCTACGTGAACTGCCTCATGATCTTCACCTTTTTCAAGAAGGAGGTCTTCCGTAACGATGTGCGCTACATCCTCTTCGTGCACACGCTCTTCTGCGACAGCTTGTTTCTAGTTCTGACGAACGTTCAACTCGTCCTGAGCCGTACCAACGTCCCGATACTTGTTGGGCTGTGTCTCTGCCTCAATATGGTCATGAGCCTCCTCACGTTTTCTACACCGCTGACGCTCATGGCCATGAGCTTGGAGCGATACGTGGCCATCTGCATGCCCCTGAGGCACGCAGAAATCTCTACCGCGTCTAAAGCCGTACGCTGCATCCCCGTCATCCATGCGCTCAGCTCCATACAGCTCATCAGTTTCACCTCCATCTTAATCTCCATCGTTCCATCAAGTTTTTACATGGAAAAAAGATTGTGCAATGTGGAGATTTTCACCGTGCACAAATGGCAGGGTCACCTCAGGTCAGCCATTTTGCAGCTCTACTTCGTGGTCATGTCCAGTGTCATTGTCTTCACGTACGTAAAAATCATGAGGGCTGCCAAACTCGCTTCGACGGACAAGAAGAAGTCCGCCTCCAAGGGTCTTAGGACAGTTGCCCTTCATGCAATCCAGCTGATGCTTTGTTTGATTCAGCTGTGGTGCCCATTCATAGAGATGGTAATACTGGAGATCGATTTGCAACTTTTCATGAATGTGAGATATTTTAACTATATTGTTTTCATTCTTGTCCCACGATGTCTCAGTCCACTTGTGTATGGTTTAAGGGATGATAAGTTTTTCTTGGTTTTGAAATATTATGCCCTTTGTGGGCTGTGCAAGAAAATATCTCCAGTTATAATTCTCTCCAAGAAAAGGACAAATATTGTATTCATAAAAACATAATTCAATAAATGTATAATTTAATGACACAAGTCAATAACTTTAAACTGCTGCTGAATGTATTTCCAAAAACATACTGTTATAAATTCAATTAGTTTTTTTTTCAATGACACACTGTATTAAAATTTGTTCATTTTAATAAAGGAGTCAGCACTCCATTTGCTTTTTAAATTTGTGTTCAGTGCATGCAAATGTTCTTGTTCATTGTCTGCAAACATTTGTGTATATTTGTTGATAAATAAATAATGCATAATACAATTGGTTGCTTGCTCTGCTTTGCCTCAAAGCACCGACACATTGGCATTGATTCAAACATATCTTCTGGTGTTTTTCAGATGTGCTTATTTACTTCAGTGACTGAGAAAGATTAATATTAGAAGAAAGAGACAGGTGCAGACATTATATTAGTTACTACATTACTGCCTACCACCAAAACTGTTGCCCTGTAATTCCATTTCACTGAGAAAGTGTACAAACCGTTTCAAGTAGCTGTGTTGTAGTGATTACCCTGGGAAACGAATGACTGTGGTTTCACTTATGGAGAATGCCTTACCAGCCATCTAAGCAGTGAAATTGTCCGCTTAATTGGTTGTGCTGGTTGATCTTGCCTTAATTAATAAAATCATGCACATTTTGCCCCACAACCTTTTCTGAACCACACATTTCGATAGGTTTAATGTTACCAATGATCAAGTTCATGCCACTAACTAGAAAGAATCAAACTGAAAAATCATATACTCAGAAGAACACTGAGCCAATGCTATATTAGTTATGTCATCCAGACTGACTGGAAAATGCATTTAAACTATTTCCGTAGTAGCCTTAGCCCCTGCTCCCCTCAATCCCTCCCCGACCAGTCAAATTAAAATTGAAATTATCTTAACAGCTTCCACAAAACTGTTAACATGTAAAGTCTGTGTAAAAAAGCTTAAAATATATTTTTTTAGAAACTTTTTGTTAATAGAACTTTAACAATCAAATTAATTACCCCTTATCACAAGTATATGATGTTATACTGTCATGTTTTGTCTACATCATGTCCCACAGACAAGTGCATTGAGCCAAGTCCAACACTGTGAAGCAGTGGGAAAGTAGCACCTTGGAAACATGACAAAGACCTAATTTGAAGCAAAAATAACCTTTAAAGAGTGACTGCACTCACTGTTTCAGCCTCCTACACAATTCTGAACTAGAAATACCGCCTTGCGGTTGTATGCCTCCGCCAACCAGTAGGCAGTGCTCTGTTTAACCGTTTGGATATAAAATGTCATCACTTCATTTTATCCTATTAGACATTTGTGATTAATTAAATTGACTTTGTCATAATTAGCGTATGAATTCTTGAGTTATGGCCAAAAACGTGTTTTGTGAGGTCACAGTGACCTAGACCTTTGACCACCAAAATCTAAGAAGTTCATCCTTGAGTCCAAGTGGATGTTTGTGCCAAATTTGAAGAAATTCCCTCTAGGCGTTCCTGAGATATCACTTTCACGAGAAAATGGGACGAACGTGAGGTCACAGTGACCTTGACCTTTGACCACCAAAATCTAATCAGTTCATCCTTGAGTCCAAGTGGACGTTTGTGCCAAATTTGAAGAAATTCCCTCAAGGCGTTCCTGAGATATCACGTTCACGAGAATCAGGACGGAAAGACGGACGCACGCACGCACACATGGACAACCCGAAAACACAATGCCTCCGGTCACGGCTGTGCCTTCGCGGGGGCATAAAAATGCATTCTGGGCTGGGTGGAGTAGGTGTGTCCATCTCATTCACATACATAAAGTATTTTATGTGCTAATTATTTGTACAGCGTAGTGGTGCCTGCTTCATGAAACAAACTAGGCATTGCAGATCGAATATGGACAAAGAATCCAGCCAGGGCTTTCAGAGACATACAGGAAGGCTAAGTTGGCGACTCAAAAAAATCGCCCATAGGTATGAGTGTGTGAGTGAATGGAGTGTGTGCCTTGATAGACTGGCGACCTGTGCAGGGTGTATTCCTGCCTCTCACCCAATGCACATTGGGATAGGCTCCAGCACCCCCCGCAACCCAGCCGAGGATAAGATAATGTATAGATAATGGACAGATGGTTGGATGGATGTTTAGGGGGAATGTGAAAAACTTTATCAACAGGCTGCCATGTTTTTCTGGTTGGAAAAGAGTAGGCTGAAACCAATAAAGATAAAGGTGGCAGTGCAGCCGTGCACTGGGGTTATAACTAACGTTTCATGGGAAACCACAATTACTGTGAACATTACTTACAACAGTCATGATGAATAGCCTAAGATTGCAATAGGTAAGACTGCAATAGTTAAGATTGCAATTGTTACTCCATTTCGATAGCTACTTGTCTAGCTATCAGGCTAGTTAGCAAGGAAGCTACTCGCCTAGCTGAATAGTGTTCAGTGTGTGAACTAAACTGTGTTCTTGGCTAGAAATAGCTGTACAAAATAAGTATTGTATCTTATTGAACCTGTGTTTAGTAGTTGTCTATGACCATGAAATGCACTTATTGCACGTCGCTTTGGATAAAAGCCTCTGCCAAATAAATGTAATGTAATGTAGCTATCAAGCTAGTTAGCAAGGAAGCTACTCTCCTAGCTATAAAAAAACACCTGACCATGACACATGAACCGGAGACAGAGTGACGCCTTACACATCCACAGTCCTAGTAATTACACCTGCAGTGTTCTGTCAGATCATTTCACTTTGGTGATTTCACAGGGAGAGCTGATGTTGCAAGTATTCCCGCGTTGCAAATACAATGGAAAAAGCTCCACAAAATGACTTATATGTTATACCAAAGTGAAATACCCCTTTAAAAAGTAAACGGACAAATTTGTGGGGGACAACAATTTTCTGGCTGGGTATGTTGATTGACATCTACATGACGTTGTAGTATCTCCAAAGAGGTACTCAGTTATCATGACTGAGGCGGGGCCAGAGTTTTTGGAACGTTGGCACAAAGATGTTTTTTTTTTTTGTTTGTTTGTTTTTTTTTTGTTTTTTTTTACAGATATTATTTCAGAAATGTTGAAATAACGGCATGGATTTAAATGTTTAATTATAAAGTAGGCACACAAACAAGTTCACATCTTTAAAAGAAGTGGTAAGTGGTCTTGGGTGTAGTCATTCTTTAATATCCGTTAGCCTGTAAAGGATACCCTCACGTAATACAAGAAAACATGTAACATGAGCTGCCTGAAATATAAAGACATATTGTTATGTAAATGAAAGGAGTCATATTTATACTTTGTCGCATATCCTTTGCATGTAAATGACTGCTTAAAGTCTGAGTATATTCTCTGCTGATGCCCTGCCAGGCCTGTACTGCAGCCATCTTCTGCTCCGGATTATTCCAGGGGCTAGTTGCCTTTAGTTTTATCTTCAGCATGTGAAACGCTGGTAGCAGAGTTGGCTGGTAGACCCTCATGCACATTTAGCCTTACCACATAACAAGCTGAATGTTATTTAACATATTTAGCATAAGGATTGTGCTAACTGTACTGAAGTAAATCAGAACACATTGGATTCAGTATTGATATATCTATGCATGACAGGAAGCTCAGAAACTTAGAAATGAGAGTATTTGGTGAGGAATATACATTGAAAGCTATAATCCTGATAGTTATTTGTTACAGTATGTGATCTGTGTAAAACATGTCAGGGAACTTTTTTTATTTATTTATAAATATACATCATTGTTTGCTTATTTCTCAAGTCATTCATTGATGTCACCTTTCAACAAGGCTGTTAATTCTCAGCACAGTTCCTCATTAGCCACTAGATTGCATTAAATAATTAATGACCAGTTTTATCATTCAAATAATGGCAAACAGTTAATTAGACACACAGGCACAAAGCACCTCATTATGAACAGTCTTTTTCTGTAAGGAACTGAACAACAAATTACACCATTTTCAAATGGCATTGTCTGTCACTCCTCTGGACTCCCATATTCCTCTAATCCCACATAGCCCAGGTATTTTATATTTATTAAAATTTAACAATGCTTGGACACAGGTCCAAGCGATGAAGAAGGTCAAAGTATGGCCTTCTGAATAAAAGACTTGAGACAGAGGCCAAGGCCTTACCAGTAATGTTCCTGTGGCTCATAAGCCACATAATAAAGTCAAACCAGGTAAGCATTTAATGGGTTGGGGTAGGAAGGGGAATCTGCAGTGCCAGGACCTCCAGCACCTTCTGCCGCAAGGAACAATGAAACCACATCCTGTAGGAAGGGTTGCCCAAGGCCTACCGATGAGCCCCAACAACCTGAAAGTCCCCTTGACCCCAGTATTTCCAGTTCCTCCAAAAAACTCCACAAGCTGGAACCAGGGGACTGATTAGGCAAACTACCAGTTCTGTGGGTCTACAAGCACTTGTCAGGTGTCAAACCATCACACACAACCAGGGGTGTAGCACAAATTTCTGGGCCCCGTGCAAATGCAGTCTCGGTGGGCCCCCTTAGCCTTTTTAATCTGGGCGGTTTGAGGGTCCCCCCAACCTCCGCTGCCTGCCTAGGCCCTGGGTAGTCACAAATGATAGAAAGCAGAAAATGCCAGAAGGTAGGGAGGGAAACAATTAAAAGGAAATGTACTGGGACTGTGACACAATTTTTGTTTTGTCTCTATACTCCAGCACATTAGATTTTAAATAAAACAATGAAGATGGGGTTATAGTTCAGACTGTCTGCTTGAATATATTTACATCCATATTGGGTTATCCATGAAGGCATTACATCCCTTTTTATACATAGCACCCCCATTTTAGGGTAGCAAATTGGACATAACATAATCTGAAATAAAGTTGTCATATTTAGTACAGTACTTCATTGCAAATTCTTTGCACTCAATGACTGCCCAAAGGCTGTGACCCACCTAGACATCACCAGACACTGGGTTCTTTTTTTTCCTGGTAATGCCCTGCCAAGTGTGTACTGCAGCCATCTTCAGTTCCCGTTTGTTTCTGGGGTGTTTTGCCTTCAGTATTGTCTTCAGCAAGGGAAACGCATGTTCAGTTGAAATCAGGATGGGTGACTGAACATTCCACTTTTTGGCCCTGAGAAACTCCTTGGTAGCACTACATTTAGGGTCATTGTCCTGCTGTAGGGGTGAAGTGCAATCCAATTTTGAGGCATTTTGACACATCCAATGCTTTGGTCATGTCTCCAATTGATTTATTCAGTTTTTTCAGCCTCATGTTCAGAGCCAAGAACAGACTCCAAAAAATTGTGTCACTGTCTCAATACTTTTTTTTTTAGTCTGATATATTTATTAGATTTTTTCAGCCTCATGACAACCTGTTTAACTGGCATTGACATAAATTTGGTTCTGATGTTCAGAAACAACAGCAACAGACTCCAAATTCATATACTGTACAAAATGACTGACACATTCATACCTAGCGGTCATTTAGTTTGACAGTTTCATCTTTATGCAAACTACAGGTTTCCACTTTTTCGTACGAAGTTAACGGGACAGAAAACCATCATCCTGAGGGTGTCCTACTGTTGTTGCATTATTTGGAAGCTTAATTGTTGTAATTGTATATTGTTGCATATGTTAAAATGTATGTCAACATTACAGCAATCTCTGATCCAAAGTCATGAAACTGTACAGCCAGTGTCATTGTCTTCACGTATGTAAAAATCATGGGGGCTGCCAAACTCGCTTCGATGGACAACAAGAAGTCCGCCTCCAAGGGTCTTAGGACAGTCGCTCTTCATGCAATCCAGCTGATGCTTTGTTTGATTCAGCTGTGGAGCCCATTCATAGAGATGGCAATACTGGAGATTGATTTGCAACTTTTCATGAATGTGAGATATTTTGACTACATTGCCTTCATTCTTGTCCCACGGTGTCTCAGTCCACTTGTGTATGGTTTAAGGCAGTGGTGTCAAACTCGTGCCATGGAGGGCCGTGTGTATGCAGGACTGAATTAATTGGACTGAATTAAGGCAGCATTAATTGGTTGGAATGAAAACCTGCATACACACGGCCCTCCATGGCACGAGTTTGACACCACTGGTTTAAGGGATGATAAATTTTTCTTGGTATTGAAATATTATGCTCTTTGTGGACTCTGCAAAAAAATATCCCCAGCCTTTTCTGGGTAATAATCCTCCCCCACTAAGAAAAAGACAAATACTCTATTCATGACAATATAATTAAAGGTAATTCAACATTTTTGAATCACTTGTGAATAAAAAAAAATAGTTCCATTTCAATTCTTTTCCATTTGAGACTGACAATCTTTTTTCCAAATTTTTTCAGTCTTAAAATTTCAAATACAAATAAAAGTACGCATTCATTTAGTTTTTCTGTCAGTGTATGCAAAAGGTCATGTTTTTACAGTGAAGACATGGTTAAAACATGTGAATGTATTCTGCAGGTATGCCACATTATTTGTGCTCATTTTCAGTCTTCTTTGTTGATAAATGAATAAATAATGCTAAATTAATTAATAACTATAATGTATTTGACTTGAAATTTACATAACCTTGTTTAAGCTTAATTACTATATGAATTCAGTCAGCTAGATGTGGTATATGGATGTGCATCAATTGTATGGCTGGCAAGTGAAAAAGTTCCTGCGGCGTCGCATGCGTGCGACACGCATAGAGTTCCTGCGGCGTCGCATGCGTGCGGCGCGCGTAGAGTTCCTGCGGCGTCGCATGCGTGCGGCACGCGTAGAGTTCCTGCGGCGTCGCATGCGTGTGGCGCGCGTAGAGTTCCTGCGGCATCGCATGCGTGCGGTGCCTGGAGTTGGCATCTCATGAGATGGGGGCTTTTTCTCCTCACCTCTCAACCACGGTCGGGTCTTGATTTTATCTTGTGTTTTGCAGCTATTTTAGTATCTCTTATGGGTAGTTGAATAAAGTTATTGGTTGTTTTTGGGAAGCCTTGGTTTTGGCTTCGTTATGTTTGCGGGGGCTTGAGAGCAACCGTAACACAGTACCTAAAAGCAGATCAAAACAACAGGTGGAATCTGGGATGTCAGAGGGTGAGCGCAATTCTGCGAGCAGGAACATGCAAAGCATGCAAAGTGCAGCACAGTAGTGGCCTGAATGTCGATTTAAAAAAGGTACTGCATTAGTAGGCCTAATTTGTGCAGTTGAGTATGAGAACAGTATTTATAATGAAAAACCCACCATCGAGCAAGTGCAAAATTCAGCCCATTTATAGCGTAACACTGTTAGTACTGCAAAAATTTTATTTATTTAACCATTATTTAACCAGGAAACCCCTGTTGAGATTGAAATATCTTTTGCAAGGGGGACCTGACATGAAACACAAAGTTACCCAACAAGACTTACACCTAACAAAATGTACAAACATTGGGGAATGAGTCAGAGTGTTACAATAATTAAAAGTACAGAAGAGGTTAAAAGCAGGAGCATACTTCGGTCACAGAGTCATGAATTGCATGTTTAAAGTCCACAATTGAAATTAATTTGTCAAGTTTAATATTCTTTTGCAGATTGTTCCAACTATAAGGTGCAAAATATCTGAAACCAAAATAACTAACACGTCAACAAGTAGACCACATCTATCTATCTAGCCATCTATATTTTTGTAGATCCAGCATCAAACACACAAGATGAAGGCTAGGCTATCCGCTTGCAAAAATCTTCAGGCTTATTTACTGCAAAGAGAAAAACATCTGAAAACCAAAACATAACTACAGAAACGCCCTGGCTTCGTATAACATACTACAAAGAAAAAAAACTGAAATGTAGCCTAGTTGTTACCTAATGAATTATGCTACACTAACTGGAGTCGCTAGGTCAGCTATACTAGGCAAAAAGACTTAACTGGGCTAGGCTAATCCGTGCGTTCTGTAGGCGTTCGTGATAACCATATAAAGATCGGGCAGCCATTACACAAACAGTACGAGGGCGCGAATCCGAACGCAGTGTATAATGCTTGCGGTTGATTAGCCTTGGCTATTAGTTTGATAAAGACTGATTTAAAACAAAAAGGAAGCAAACCAGGCCTGAATTTGTAGGTGAACTCCAGCCTCTAATCGCCGCATTCGATTAGCCTCTAAGCTATCAGCCAACGAACAGAGAATCAACTTCAACCCCCACTGTCTAAAGTAAAACATACTAAACTAAAGGGATCCACCATCAGTTGAGTGAATTGGATAATATAAAGGGACATTATTGAAACCTTTTGACATCAGTAAAACCAAAATGTTTTAAGAATTTTTTTGTGCAGTATGACCTAGCCAGTATTAAACTTCTGTGATTTTAGGTTTGAAATGCATGTTTTTTAATGAAATTCCCATGAATCATCTAGATTCTGCGAGGTAACCTCACTCTCTACAACAATGATGATTTTTCCTGCTTGTGAAGTACCCTTACCTGTACTGGTGACGTTTGCCAACTAACATGGTGTCGCTGATGTTAGCTACCACTCACCAAAATATCTGTTGAACTAGCGACAAATTCTCCTCAGACCACATCTCAATTCGCGACATTCCCGGTTCTCATGGACTGTGCTGGGCTCATCGGATTACCCAGCAGGCTCTTAACTGTCTGGGTGTCATATCCGGGATTCTGACGTCATATCCAGAATTTTTCAGTGCCGTGCAATTTGAGTTGTGCGCTGGCTAAAGATGTTTGAAGCTGTCCAGCTGTAATTATAAGCACTTTAATTTCACTTTAAATGCATGAAATACAAAATACTACGTAATTTTTTCATATTATTTCACTTTGGCTGTTAACCTATCTTGAAAAGTTAATTTCTCTGAAAGGAATATACAAACACATTGCTTATCTTTTTCCTTTAGTTGCATGAATTCAGGCCCAGAATGCCCCCATTGCTGACCGAAAGACAGCATATGTATTTACACGAGTCACGTGCAAAAAGTAAAACACATTTTAAATTGATAAATTACACATTTCTTTGCCTAGAATATATACAGAAGATACTTTAAATAAGATATATGTTCAGTAACATTAATATTTTTTATATTCCATAACGTCTTTTGTGGAACACTTTTAGACAGGCATTTGGATAATCACTGTAACAATATGTTCTTCAAGTTTCTTCTTCAGAATGTGGGTGTCCCTCTAAATTATTTTATTTAATTTTTTTAACGATAATTCTAATTGTGCACATTGATCATGCATAAATGAAAACAAATGTTCAACTGTTGTAAATAGCTTGAATATCGGAAAACAAGCAACATGTATGCAAGCAAAGCTGTGCATTACATGTCTATAACTGCAGTTAGCAAACTTTGCTTTGTCTGCAGTATGATTCTTATTCATTTATATGAGATTGACATTTGAATTGACTATATTCACTTTGTGGCAATTTTGAGATTGAGCAGAGACATATGAATGAATGAACATACTGACTTTTTTGCTCGACAGATCTCTTTCTCTACCTAAGATCAGATGGATAATGTTACCAACATAGCAAGATACAAGCAACGAGTGATACTGAGTGTGCGTTTGCCACAGTGTATCAGCTCAATCCAAGCTAATCTGGATATTAGCACACTGCATTGGCTAGGCAGTTGATCTGCTTGTATGATGGTTGTCACAAATTCTAGCTCAATAAATTGTTACTTGGTTTACCATGACAGCGTTTATATGCCTGTTATCTATGAAGCTCCTTTTCAGGGTATAGCGAGTAAAGATTTTTAACATGTAGAGAGAGTGATATAGATTAATTTGCTATATATCATCACGAGTGTGATGAATGTGAGGAGTAGTGGGTCAGAGCTTCAGGCTAATTCTTATCTGTGGGGACAATCGATTTCTCTCCCACTGCAATCATGACTTCACTTTGGCTTTAGTGCCTCTGTCGAAACAGGGCAAACGGAAAGGCAGGCCCATTCGTTATTGTCTAAACTGCAGTAGAGGCCTCCCCTCAAATGCATCTCCTGATTAGATTAAACCGCAGAATGTGCCTTGAGACCAAAATGGGAGGAGGAGTGCAGACGGAGAGGGCGACATCTCACCGAGTGGCTTGACGAATCAGAGAGGACTGGCACTAGCGAGGAGATCCACCCGGGAGGTGGCTGCAAGAGTCACACATCTCCACAGAGTTACCTTGTTTGTTCAACAAAAGGGAAAAACAGGATGGTGTAATTAGACACTTGTCTCCGGGGTCAACTGTTAATAATTAATGAACGTTCACAACACTGAACTGGAGAAGCGGCTCGACTCTTAACTGCTCTCTCGAGATTTCTGCCTGTAGCCCACCCCACTACACTCAAGCATTAGACAAACAGAAAGCCAAACACCAATTATGTGATGATGAAACTCAGAATGTGATTGCCTTGTGTGATGTGATTGAAAGCTTGGTACGCGCAAGTCTAGACAGTCAAGTTTTCAGTCCAACAAAAGGTAGCACTTACTCAAGGTAGACAGGACACAGACTGAGCAAAGACAGCTACAAAACGGGCAACTTAAATACACAACACAATTAAGACACAGGTGGAATTACCAAGACACACTCAAATACAGGAAAAAAACCCAAAGTCAACATCTGGTGGCCTAAAGGATGTATTACAGTCCAGATCCTGACAGGACCTCCCCCTTTAGGAACGTCTCCTGACGTTCCCCACAGGACGATCAGGATGCCGGGCATGGAAATCCTGGAGGAGTCCTGGATCCAGAATATCCTGGGATGGAACCCAGGAACGCTCCTCTGGACCGTATCCCTCCCAGTCCATGAGATACTGTAGCCCACCCCAAACTCGGCGGGAGTCCAGTAGGCAGTGGACAGTATAGGCTGGCTGACCCCCAATGATTTGAGGTGGAGGAGGGGGTTTAGTGGCAGGGGCAAGAGGGCAGAAAACCACTGGTTTCAACAGGGACACATGGAAGGTAGGGTTAATTCTCATGGAGGGGGGTAAACGGAGCTGATAGGTCACCAGATTGACCCTTCTTACCACTTTGACGGGCCCCACAAAGCGCGGAGCCAATTTGTGAGACTCCACTCGCAGGGGCAGATCCCTAGCCGAGAGCCAAACTCTCTGGCCAGGGCGAAAGGTGGGTGCAGGTCTGCAGTTTACGTCGGGTTCTCCACCACACCTGGTGGCACCGACGAACAAACTGCTGGGCAGATGGAACCCCCACGTCAGCTTCCTGATGCTGGAACAGGGGTGGTTGGTAGCTGAACTGGCACTCAAACAAGGACAAACCTGTGCACCAGCAGCGTTAGGTGTTTTGAGCATACTCCGACCACAGGAGGTGAGACAACCAGGAGGACGGATTGGAGGCAACGAGGCACCGCAGGATTGTCTCCAGGACCTGGTTGAGTCTCTCCGTCTGGCCATTTGACTGGGGGTGGAAACTGGAAGACAGGCTGGCCGTGGCACCGATTAGCTTACAGAAGGCGCGCCAGAAGCGTGAGGTGAACTGGGGACCCCGGTCCGACACAATGTCCTGTGGTAGACTATACACTCGGAAGACTTGGGAGCACATTGGTTTAGCAGTCTCTTTTGCGGTAGGGAGTTTAGCCAATGGAATAAAATGGCAGGCTTTGGAGAAACAGTCTACAATAACCAAGATGACAGAGTTACCTTGGGGAGGCAGGCAAACCAGTGATGAAGTCGAGGGAGATGTGGGACCAGGGTCGCCGTGGAATAGGATGGAGCAATCCTTGGGGACGGAGGCCAGGGTCTTTATTCCGCAAGCAGGTCTGGCAGGCTGTGACGAAGGCCTTGACATCCTCCCTCATGGTGGACCACCAGAACCGTCTCTGCAGGAAATCCAGGGTCCGAGTAACTCCAGGGTGACAGGTGAGTAGGGAAGAGTGGCCCCACTGCAGAACCTGGGAACGGACAGAGGCAGGGACAAACAGACAACCCATCGGACCACCCCTAGGATCAGGTTCTCCCCGAAGAGCCTGCTTCACGACAGTTTCAATCCCCCACCGAACTGGAGCCACAATTTTGGAGCTGGGTATGATAGACCTTTCTACAGTGTCCAAGTCATTGTTCTGGAACACTCGGGAGAGTGCATCGGGTTTCTGGTTCTTGGAACCAGGGTGATAAGAGAGGGTACTGGTGGAAAAACAGAGCCCATCTGGCCTGGCGAGGGTTGAGGCGTTTGGCCTGCTGGATGTATTGTAGATTCTTGTGATCCATCCAAACCACAAATGGCTCTTGAGCTCCCTCCAGCTAGTGCCTCCACACCTCGAGTGCCAGTTTCAGCGCAAGCAGTTCCCTGTCCCCCACATCGTAATTCCTCTCTTAAGGTGTAAGGCGGTGAGAGAAAAATGCACATGGGTGAATTCTGTTGTCAGGCCCTCTTTGTGACAATACCGCCCCCACGCCCACGTCTGAGGCGTCCACCTCCACAATGAAAGCTCGAGTAGAATCCGGCAGAGTTAGAACAGGAGCGGAGGTGAATGCACTCTTAAGCTCTTGGAAGGCTTTGTCAGCCTCGGG